>NW_027183097.1:37500-62500 GCF_041146395.1 Eulemur rufifrons | reverse complement strand
AACCCCTATCCCTAACACTAACCCTAACTCCTAATCCCTAGGACCTAACCCTGACTCGAACCATAATCCCAAACTCCAAACCCCTAACCCAAACCCTAACCCTGATTCTCACACTACTTCCATTCTCAGAGTGAAGCAAGCCTACAATACAGCTATACTATGCGTGAGATGAGGCTCCACCTGAGTCCTGCATGTAGGTCCTTTCCCAAGGATCAGGGAACGATTTTGTGCTTTCGTGGAGACTCCGACAGCACCCTTCTCACCGTAGATAAAACAGGTCCTGTGCCCTTAAACTAAAAGCTAAATCTCAGCCCTAACACTAACACTAACCCCTAACGGTAAACATAAGCTCCGACCGTAACGCTGAACACGAACTCTAAAACCTTACCCTAAACCTAAGCCCTAACCCTAACACTAACCCCTAAACATAACACTAACCATGAACCCTAAACCTAACCCTAACCATAACACTTAACGCTAACCCTAAAGCCTACACGATGACTTATTCCTAACACTAACAAAAACCCTAGCCCTTAGTCTTGATCCTTATCATTAACCCTCACACTAGCCCTTAACCCTAACCCTAATCCTAATCTTTAACCCTAAAGCTAAAACTTAAGCCTAACACTGTACCAAACGCTAAACCTTAACCTTAACCCTAACCCTAAAACATAACCATAAACCTGACTGTAACGGTTAAACCTAACACTAACCTTTAACCCTAACCACTGACCTTAAGAACGCACCCTAACACTAACCTTCATCCCTAAACATTACCATAAACCTACCCCTAAATCTAATTCTCAGACTTCTTGCTTTCTCAGAGTTTAGAAAGCCTACAATTCTCCCACGTCATGAGTAAAAGGAGGCTCTGCCACTGTGTCCTGCAAGAAACCCGGGGGCCCATAACTAGTGCATGATAGAGCGGGTTCCCAGTGGCAATCCTAGTCCCTAACCCCCCCCCCCCCCGGTGAAGACAGGGCCCGTGCGCTAAGCAAAAACACTATCCCTAACAGATAACCCTAACTCCAAACATAAAACCTAACCCTGATCCTGTTGCTCACCTTAAAACATAAACCTAACCATAACACTAATTTATCCCCTTATGTTAACATTAATGCATAGCACCCAAAGAAGAAGCCCTATCCCATAATTCTAAACCTAACCCCTAGCCATAACCATAACACCTCATCCATATTCTAAAGTACCAACCCTAAACTTCAACCTACCATCAACCCTAACCCTAACCCTAACCCTTAACCCTAAGCCCTCACCCTAACACTAATCTTCATCCCTAAACCGTGCCGTAATCCTAACCCGAAATCTAATTCTCAGACTTCTTGCTTTCTCAGAGTTTTGAAAGCCTACAATCCTACTAAGCCATGCATGAAAGCCCGCTCTGCGACAGTGTCCTGCAGGAAACCAGAGGCCCATACACTGCATACGATAGAGTAGGTTACCAGCGACCATCACAGACCACTATCTTTGCCTCCTAGTGCATACAGGGCCCGTGCCCAGAGCATAAACCCTACCCCTCACCCATAAGACTAACCCAGAACATAACACCTAACCCTGATCATACTGCTCACCTTAAGAGGTAAAGCTCACCATAACCCTAACTTTAACACCTTATCTTAACGTTAATGCATGACACCCTGAGAAAAAGCACTATACTGTAATTCTAACGCTAACTCCTAGCCATAACCATAACACCTGATCCCGAATTCTGAAACGCCAACCCTAACCTTAACCCTACCAACAACACTAACACTAACCCTAACACCTTACCCTAACCCTACGCATAAAAATAACCCTAACCGTTGATCCTTAGTCATAACCCCTAACCTTAACCCTAACACTTAACCCTAATCCCAAGCCTAACCATTAAACATAACCCTAACACTTAACCTTAAACCTAACCTTTACCTTAATGCCTAGAGATCTAACCCTAACACTGACTTACAGTTAACACTAACCCTAACCCCCTAATGTTAACCTTAAACCTGAACCATAAACCTAACCCTTAAACCTAATCCTATCCCTAACCCCCTAACCCTATCCCTAACTGTTAACCCTCACCCTAAACCTTAACCCTGACCCTAACCCTAAACCTGAACCCTTACCCTAAGCCTAACCCTTAACCCTAACCCTAGCCCTTAACACTAACGCTAACTCCAAAACTAAACCTTACCCTGGCCCCCTAAACCAGAGTTAACACCTAACCCGTAACACTAACTCAAACCCTAACCACTAATCCCTAGCACCTGACCCTGACTCCAAGCCTAACCCCTAACTCGAAACCCCTAACCCCAACCCTAACCCTAATTCTCACACTACTTCCATTCCCGAGTGAAGCAAGCCTACAATACAGCCATGCCATGTGTGAGATGAGGCTCCGCCTGAGTCCTGCATGTAGATCTTGTCCCAGGGCCCAGGGAATGATGTTGTGCTTTCGTGATGACTCCGACCGCACCCCTCTCACAGTAGATTAACCAGGTCCTGTGCCCTTAAACTGACCGATAAATCTAAGCCCTACCACCAACGCTAACCCCTGACCCTGAACCTAAGCCCCGAGCCTAAAGCCCAACACTAACTCTAAACCCTTATCCTAAACCTAATCCTTAACCCTAATGCTAACCCCTAAACGTAACCCTAACCGTGACCAGTAAACCTAACCCTAACCTCTAACACAAACCCTAACACATAACTCGAACCCTAAAGCTAACCCTAACCCATAACCCTAAACCTAAACCCTAACCCTAACTCTTAACCTTAACCCTAACCGTTAACTCTCACGCTAACCTTTAATCCTAACCCTAATCCTAATCTTCAACCGTAAACCTAACACTTAACCCTAACCCTGTACTTAACCCTAACCCTATACCAAACCCTAATCCCTCATCTTAACCCTAACCGTAAACCTCAACCCTAAACCGAACTGTAACCGTTAAACCTAAGAGTAACCATTAACCCTAACCCTAATCCCTAACCCTAAGCCCTCACCCTAACACTAAACTTCATCCTTAACCCTAACCAGAATCCTAACCCTAAATCTAATTCTCAGAATTCTTGCTTTCTTAGAGTTTAGAAAGCCTGCAATCCTCCCATGCCATGCGTGAAAGGAGGCTCTACCACTGTGTCCTGCATCAAACCTACGGGCCCATACCCAGAGTACGATACAGTGGGATCCTGGTGACAATCCCAGTCCCCTAACCTCCCCCCACCCCCGCCTAAGGCAGACAGGGCCCGTGCGCTAAGCATAAACAATACCTGTAAGAGATATCCCTCACCGTGAACATAACACCTAACCCTGTTCCTATTTCTCCCCTTAACACGTAAACCTCACCGTGAGCCTAACTTTAACCTCTTATCCTAACGTTAGTGCATAACTCATTTCCTGAGAACAACCCCTATCCCATAATTCTAACCCTATCTCCTAGTCGTCACTGTAACACCTAATCCCTAACCCTAATTCTAAACCGCTAACTCTAACCGTAACCCTGCCTACAACCCTAACACTGACAGTAACCCTTACTTCTAACCCCAACGCTATGCCTAACAAAAACCCTTAACCCTTCACCCTAACCCCTGAGCATAACCCTAACCTTTAACCGTAATCCTAATCCTAACCATTAAACCTAACCCTAGCTCTTAAAGCTAACCCTAAACCTTACCCTCACGACTAGACCTAACCCTGACACTAACCTAACACCTAACCCTAACCATAACCCCTACAGCTAACCTTAACCCTGAACCCTAAACCTAACCCTAACACTGAACCCTCACTATATCCCCAACCTCTAAGCCTAATCCTAACCGTTAACCCTCACCCTAACACTTAAACTGGACCATAACACTAAACATTAACCCTAACACTAAACTTTAACCCTAAACCTGAGCCCAACCCTTAACCCTAATCCTATCCTTTTACCCTAAACCTAACTCCTAAACCTAACCCTAAGACTAACCCCAATCCTAATTCTAACCATACCCCTTCATAAAACACTAACTCCTAACCCTAACACTTACCAAAAACCCTAATCGCTAATCCCTAACACTAACGCTTAACCTTTACCGTAACCGTTAACCCTCACCCTAACCCTTAACGCTGACCCTAACCTTAACCTTTAATCTAAGCCTGACCTTAACCCTAACAGTAAGGAAAACCCTCACGCCAACCTTATCCCTTATCCCTAACCCTAACACTACAGCTAAAAATAACACTAACCTTTGATCCTTAAACCCAACCCCTAACACTTACTTTAACCCCAAACCCTAACCCTAATCCTAAGCATTAAACCTAACCCTATCTCTTAACCCTTACTCTAACGCCTAGATCTAACCCTAAAATCTAACCTACCACCTAATCCTAACCTTAAGCCCTAATGCTAACTCTAACCCTGAACCCTAAACCTACCCGTAAACCCTTAACACTAACCCTATCCATAAACCTTAACCCTGACCCTAACCATTACCCGCACCCAAGCATTTAACCCTGACCCTAATCCTAATCCTTAACGATAAACTTAACACTAAACCCCAACCCTAAGCCCAACACTTAACCCTAATCCTAACCCTTGACCCCTAACCCTAAACCTAAGCCTAACCCCAACCTGAACCCTTAATCTTGACCCTTACCCTTAACCCTCACACTAACCCTACTCCTAATCTTTAACCATGAAGCTAACACTGAAGCCTACCCCTGTGCCAAACGCTAAACCCAAACCTTAACCCGAACCCTGAGACTTAACCGTAAACCTAACTGTAACTGTTAAACCTAACACTAACCTTTAACCCCAACCCTAACCCAAGACCCCACCCTGACACTAATCTTCATCCCTAAACATTACCAGAATCCTACCGCTAAATCTAATTCTCAGAGTTCTTGCTTTCTCAGAGTTTAGAAAGCCTACAATCCTCCCATGCCATGAGTAAAAGGGGGCTCTGCCACTGTGTCCTGCATGAAACCCAGGAGCCCATACCCAGCGTACGATAGAGTGTGTTCCCGGGGACAATCCCATCCCCCTAACCCCCGCCCCCCGCCCAGTGCAGACAGGGCCCGTACGCTAAGTATAAACACTACCCCTAACAGATAACCCTCACCCTGAATATAACACCTAACCCTGATCCTATTGCTCACCTTAAAACATAAACCTCCCCGTAACCCTAACTTAGCCCCTTAACTTAACGTGAATGCATAACACCTTGAGAAGAAGCCCTATCCCGTAATTCTAATCCTAAACCATAGTCATAACCGTAACACCTCATCCCTAATTCTAAAACGTCAAACCTAACATTCACCCTACCAGCAACCCTAACCCTAACCCTAACCCTTAACCCTAAGCCCTCACCCTAACCACTAATCTTCATCCCTAAACCGTGCCGTAATCCTAACCTGAAATCTAATTCTCAGACTTCTTGCTTTCTCAGAGTTTTGAAAGCCTACAATCCTACTAAGCCATGCATGAAAGCCGGCTCTGCCACAGTGTCCTGCATGAAACCCAGAGGCCCATACACTGCGTGCGATAGAGTGGGTTCCCAGCGACCATCACAGACCCCTAACTTCGCCTCCTAGTGCATACAGGGCCCGTGCCCTAAGGATAAACCCTACCCCTCACCCATAACCCTAACCCAGAACATAACACCTAACCCTGATCCTACTGCTCACCTTAACAGGTAAAGCTCACCGTAACCCTAACTTTAACCCCTTATCTTAACGTTAATGCATGACACCCTGAGAACAAGACCTGTACCGTAAATCTAACGCTAACTCCTAGCCATAACCATAACACCTAATCCCTAATTCTGAAACGCCAACCCTAACCTTAACCCTACCAACAACACTAACACTAACCCTAACCCCTTACGCTAACCCTACGCCTAAAAATAACCCTAACCTTTGATCCTGAGTCATTACCCATAATCTTAACCCTAATCCTCAACCCTAATCCCAATCCTTAACCATTAAACTTAACCCTAACTCTTAACCCTAACCCTGACCTTTACCCTAATGCCTAGAGATCTAACCGCAACACTGACCTACAGTTACACTAACCCTACCCTCTAATGCTAACCTTAAACCTGAACCATAAACCTAACCCTTAACCCTAACCCTATCCCTAACCCCCTTACCCTAACTCTAACTGTTAACCCTCACCCTAACCCTCAACCTTGACCCTAACCTTAAACCTTAATCCTAACCATGCGTTTCATGAGCCTCTGCCTTTGTCCTGCGTGACAGTTGAAGCCCAACACCCAGGGTAAGATGAAGTGGGGACGCAGCCTTGCTCCACACCCACAGTGCCCCGTACATTAGACGGGGCCCGTGCCCTAACACACACCGTTAAACGTAAGCCCTAACCCTATCACTAAACCAAACCCTTCGTAAGCCCCGAATCTAACTCCTAACAGTAACCCTAATCCCTGACCCTTACTCTTGCCTCTCACCCTAAATCTAAACCCAACCACTAAACATAATCCTAATCTCTAACCCTAACAGTAATCCTAACCCTAATTCTAACCTAAAACCCTAACCCCTAAATCTAATCCTAGTCCCTAACACCTAACCTTACCCTAAACCGAATTCCAATTCTCAGAGTTCTTCAATTCAAAAACTTAAAAAAGCCTACAATCCACCAATGCCGTGTCTGAGATGAGCGTCCGCCCCTATGTCCTGCATGACAGGCAGGCGCCAATGCCCAGGGTACTATGGAGTGGAGTCCTGGGGTCTGTAGGCTTGCTAAACTCCAGTTTGGAAGAATTGCTATAGTCATATATAGGGATGCTTACATTTACTTATAGAAAGCAACTATTGATGTGTGATTTGTAGGCTTGCCTTACTCTAGTTTGGATGAAGAAGCTGAATCATATATAGGAATATTAGCCTTGAGTTAGAGGAAGCATCTATGGGGGGTGCTTTTTTGGCTTGTTAAACTCTGGTTTGGAAGAAGTTCGAGAGTCTTATATAGGAACGATATCATTCATTCAGAGAAAGCAATTATAGGGAGTTGGTTTGTAGGCTTGCTAAGCTCTAGTTTGGAGGAAGGCGAGAGTCATATATAGGAACGCTTACGTTCACATAAAGCGTCTACGGGGGGACGGATTCTAGGCTTCCTAAACTCTAGCTTGGAAAAAGAGGACAGTTATGTATAGGAACTCTCGGCGGGGGATTTGTAGCATTGCTAAAATCTTAGATTGGAAAAGTTGCGAGAGTCATACATAGGAATGTTAACATTCACTCAATGAAAGCAACTATAAGGGGTGCTTTCCAGGCTGGCTACACTCTAATTTGGAAAAAGTGCGACAGTCATATATAGGAAGGCTTATATTCACTCAGACAAAGCAATTATGTGTAGGTGTATAGTAGGCATGCTAACTCTAGTTTGGAAAATTTTGAGAGCCATGTATAGGAAAACTTACAGTAACTTAGAGAAAGCAACGAACAGGGGTGGAGTGTAGGCTTTCTAAACTCTAGTTTGGAGGAAGTGCCATAGTCATATATAGGAACGCTTAAATTCGTTCAGAGAAAACAGCTGTCGGGGATTGGTTTGTAGACTTATTCAACTCTAGTTTGGAAGAAGTGCGAGAGACATATATAGGAATGTTTACATTGACTCAAAAAAAGCAACTATGGGGGAGTGTTATTTTGGCATGCCAGATGTTAGTTAAGAAGAGGTACAAGACTCATATATAGGAACGCTTACATTCACACAGCGAGAGCAACTACGGAGTAGTGTCAGGTAGACATATTAAAGTCTAGCTTGGGAGAAGTTCCAGAGTCCTATATAGGAAAGGTAACAGCCACTTTGAAAAAGCAAGTTTTGGCGGGTGGTTTGTAGGCCTGCAAAACCCTGTTTTGGTTGAAGTGTGAGAGTCATATATGAGAACGCTTACATTCACTCAGAGAAAGCAATGATGGGGTTGTTTGTAGGCTTACTAAACTGCAGTTTGGAAGAAGCAGGAGAATCACATATAGGAGCACATACATTTTGACGCACTGAAAGTAACTATGGGGTGGTGTTTTATAGGCATGCTAAACTCTAGTTTGGACGAAGTTTGAGAATCACATATAAGAAAGCTTAGAGTCACTTAGAGAAAGCAAATCTCTGGGTGTGGAATGTAGGCCTGCTAAACTCTATTTTGGTTTAAGAGTGAGAGTCATATATGGGAAGGCTTACATTCCCTCAGAGAAAGCAACGATGGCGTGGTGGTTTGTAGGCATACTAAACTCTAGTTTGGAAGAAGTAGGAGAATGATATATGGGAACGCTTACATTCGCGTAGAGAAAGCAATTATGGGGTGGCGTTTTTGTAGCCATGCTAATCTCTAGTTTGGAAGAAGTTAAGGAGTAATATATAGGAAAGGGTACAGTCATAGAAACCAACTCTCGGGGGATGTTTTGTACACCTGCAAAACTCCAGTTTGGAAGTGGGAGAGAGTCATATTGGGGACCGCGTGCATTCACTCAGAGAAATCAACGATGGGATTGTGATTTGTAGGCATAGTCAACTCTAGTTTGGAAGAAGTACGAGAATTGTATATAGGAACGCTTACCTTCACGCAGAGAAAGCAACTATGGAGTGATGTTTGTATGCCTACTAAAATATAGTTTGGAGGAAGTTCGAGAGCCATATCTGGGAAGCTTACAGTCACTTAGAGAAAGCAACCCTCGGGGGTGTTTCGTAGGCCTGCTAAACTCTATTTTCAATGAAGTGTTAGAATAATATATGGGAACTCAGTGAAAGCAACGTTGTGGTTGTGGTTCCTAGAAGAAGCAAGAGAATCACATGTAGAACCGCTTACATTCCGGCACCGAATGCAACTATGGGGTGGTGTTTTGTAGGCTTGCAAAACTCTAGTTTGGACGAAGTTTGAGAGTCATATATAGGAAAGTTTACAGTCACGTAGAGAAAGCAACTCTCTGGGTGTGGAATGTAGAGTTATTTTGGTTGAAATAGAGTTATTTTGGTTGAAGTGTGAGAGTCATATATGGGAACGCTTACATTCACTCAGAGAAAACAACGTTTGGGTGGTGCTTTGTAGGGCATACTAAACTGTAGTTTGGAACAAGTACGAGAGTCCTATATAGGAACACTTACATTCACACAGAGAAAGCACTTATGGCGTCAGGTTTTGTAGGCATGCTAAACTGCAGTTTGGAAGAAGTTGGAGAACCTTATACAGGAAAGATTACCGTCACCTAGGGAAAGCAACTCCTGGGAGATTTTTTTGTACACATGCTAAACTCTAATTTGGATGAAGTGTGAGAGTCAAACATGGGACCGCTTACATTCCCTCAGAGAAACAACACTGGGGTGGTTTTTGTAGGCATACTAAATAGTTTGGAAGAAGTACGAGAATGATATTTGGGAAGGCTTACATTCACACAGAGAAAGCAACTACGGGGTGGTGTTTTGTAAGCATGCTATAGTTTGGAAGAAGTTCCAAACCTGAACAGTCATTTAGAGAAAGCAACTCTTGGTGGGTGATTTTTAGGTCTGCTAAATTGTATTTTGAAAGAAGTACCAGAGTCATATATACTAATGCTTACATTCATGCAAAGAAAAAACCATGGGGTGATGTTTTGTGGGCATGTTAACCTGTAGTTTGGAAGAAGTTGGAGAGTCTTATTTAGGAAAGCTTACAGTCACCTAGAGAAAGCAACTCTCGGGAGAGCCTTTCTTGGCCTGCTAAACTCTACTTTGCATCAATTGTGAGAGTCAAACATGGGAATGCTTTCATTCATTCAGAGAACGCAACATTTGGGTGGTGGTTTGTAGGCATTCTAAACTGTATTTTGGAGGAAGTACGAGAGTCATGTATATGAACACTTACATTCATGCAGAGAAAGCAACTGTGGGGTGGTTTCTAGGCATGCTAAACTCTAGTTTGGACGAAGTTTGAGAATCACATATAAGAAAGCTTAGAGTCGCTTAAAGCAAATCTCTGGGTGTGGAATGTAGGTGTGCCAAACTCTATTTTGGTTTCAGAGTGAGAGTCATATATGGGAAGGCTTACATTCACTCAGAGAAAGCAACGATGGTGTGGTCGTTTGTAGGCGTACTGAACTCTAGTTTGGAAGAAGTAGGAGAATGATATATGGGAACGCTTACATTCATGCAGAGAAAGCAATTATGGGGTGGCTTTTTTGTAGCCATGCAAATCTCTATTTTGCAAGAAGTTAAAGAGTAATATATAGGAAAGCGTACCGTCATTTATAGAAACCAACTTTCGGGGGATGGTTTGTAGGCCTGCAAAACTCTACTTTGGAAGAAGGGGAGAGTCATATGGGGGACTGGGTATATTCACTCGGAGAAATCAACGATGGGGTTGTGGTTTGTAGGCATACTAAACTCTAGTTTGGAAGAAGTACGAGAATCATTTATAGGAACGCTTACATTCATGCAGAGAAAGCAACTATGGAGTGATGTTTGTATGCCTACTAAACGATAGATTGGAGGATGTTCGAGAGTCATATCTGGAAAGCTTACAGTCATTTAGAGAAAGCAACTCTCTGGGGGTGGTTCGTAGGCCTGCTAAACTCTATTTTCAATGAAGTGTTCGAATCATATACAGGAACGCTTACATTCACTCAGAGAAAGCAACGTTGGGGTGGCCGTTTTTGAGCATACTAAACTCTACTTCGGAAGAGGTACGAGAGACATACATAGGAACGCTTACATTAACACAGAGAAAGCAAATACGGGGTGCTGTAGTGCAGGCATGCTAAACTATAGATTGGAAGAAGTTCCAAACCTGAACAGTCATTTAGAGAAAGCAACTCTTGGTGGGTGATTTTTAGGTCTGCTAAATTGTATTTTGAAAGACGTACAAGAGTCATAATTACAAACGCTTACATTTATGCAGAGAAAGAAACTATGGGGTGATGTTTTGTTGGCATGCTAAACTGCAGTTTGAAAGGACTTCCAGAGTGTTATATAGGATAGCTACAGTCACCTAGAGAAAACAACACTCGGGACAGCTTTGCAAGCCTCTAAACACTAATTAGCAGCAATTGTGAGAGTCAAATATGGGAAAGCTTACATTCACGGAGAGAACACAACGTTTGGGTGGTGGTTTGTAGGCATAATAACTGTAGGTCGGAAGAAGTAGGAGAGTCATATATATGAACAGTTACATTCACGCAGAGAAAGAAACTGTTGGGTGGTGTATGTACGCATGTTAATCTATACTTTGGAGGAAGTTTGAGAGTCATATCTGGGGAAAATTACAGTCACATAGCTAAATCAACCATCGGGGACTGGTTTGTAGGTCTGCTAAATTCTATTTTGGAAAAAGTGATTCATATAAGGGAATGCTTATGTTCACTCAGAGAAAGCAACGATGCGGTGGTGTATTGTTGGCATGCTAAACTTTAGTTTGGAAGAAGTTCGAGAGTTTTACATAGGAAAGCTTACATTCACCTAGAGAAAGCAACTCTCAGGATGTGGTTTATAGGCCTGGTGAACTCTAATTTGGATCAAGTGTGAGAGTCATACATATGAGTTCCAAAATACAGTTTAGTATGCCCACAAACCACCAGCCTAACATTGCTTTCTCTGAGTGGATATAGGCCTTCCCTTATATGAATCTCGGACTGCTTTCAAAATGCAATTTGCCGGACCTACAAAACACCGCCCGAGAGTTGCTTTCTCTCACTATAAGCTTTACTATATATGACTTTGGGACATAGTTTAGCATGCCAACAAAAGGCCACCCCATAGTTTGCGTGAATGTAAGCGTTCCTATGCATCACGCTCGTACTTCTTCCAAAGTATAGTACACCTACCAACCACCTCCCCAACGTTGCTTTTTCTGAGTGAATGTAAGCATTCTTTTATTCTCGTACTTCCTCCAAACTCCAGTTTAGTGTGACTAAAAATCACCACCGCAACCTTGCTTTCTCTGAGTGAATGTTAGCGTTCCCATTTATGATTCACACTTCATCCAAAATAGAATTTAGCAGAACTACAAACCGGCCCCCAAGGGTTGCTTTCTCTGTGAGACTGTAAGCTTTCCTATTACTCTTAACTTCTTCGCAACTAGAGATTTGCATGCCTACAAAACACCACCCCATAGTTGCCCTCTCTGCGTGAATGTAAGCACTCATATATATGACTCTGCTACTTCTTCCAAAATACAGTTTAGTATGCTTACAAACAACCAACCAAATGTTGCGTTCTCTGAGAGAATGTTAGCGTTCCCAAGTATGACTGTTCCAAATGATGCAAAGTAGAGTTTAGCAGGCTTACAAACTATCTCTCGAAAGTTGCTTCCTCTGGGGGACTGTAAGCTTTCCTATAAAAGACTGTCGAACGTCTTCGAAACTACATTTCAGCACGCCAACAAAACATCACCACATAGTTTCTTTCTCAGCATAAATATAAGCGATTTTATATATGACTCTTGTACTTCTATCAAAATACAATTTAGCAGACCTCAAAATCAACCGCCAAGAGTTGCTTTCTCTAAGTCACTGTCAGCTTTCGAACTTCTTCCAAATTATATTTTATCATGCCTACAAAACACCACCCCCTAGTTGCTTTCTCTGCGTCCATATAAGCGTTCATATATATGACTCTCGTACTTCTTCCAAACTGGAGTTAGTATACCTACAAACCGGCACCCAAATTTACCTTTCTCTGAGTGAATGAAGCGTATCCATGTATGCCTCTTTCACTTCATCCAAATTAGAGTTTAGCGGCCCACAAACCACCTCCTGTGAGTTGCTTTCTCTAGGTGACTGTAAACTTTCCTATATAAGACTCTCAAACTTCTTCCAAACTACAGTTTAGCATGCCAACAATACAGCGCCCCATCGTTGATTTCTCTGAGTGAACATAAGCGTTCCCATATATGACTCTCACTCTTCTTCCAAAATAGAATTTAGCAGACCTACACAACACCCGATGGTTCCAATTCTCTAGGTGACTTTAATTTTTCCCACATATGACTCTCGAACTTCCTCCAAACTAGATTATGATGATTACATAGGCCACCCCACAGTTGCTTTCTCTGCGTGAATGTAACCGTTCATATATGACTCTCCTACTTCTTTTGAACTACAGCATTTATTCCTACAAACCATCATGACAACGTTCTTTCTGTGAGTGAATGCAAGCGTTCTCACACTTCATCCAAATTACAGTTTAGCAGACCTACCAACAAACTACAGAGATTTGTTTTTCTCTGTGTCACTGTAATCTTTCCTATGTAAGGCTCTCGAACTTCTTCCAAACCACAGTTTAGCATGCCAACAAAATACGATCACAGAGTTGCTTTCTCTGCGTGAATGTAAGCATTCGTATATATGACTCTCCTACTTCCTCCAAAATACAGTTTAGAATGCTTACAAACCACCACCCAAACGTTGCGTTCTCTGAGTCAATGTAAGCGTTCCCATGTTTGACTCTCACAATTGATGCACTCTAGAATTTAGCATGCTTAGAAACAATCTCCCGAGAGTTGCTTTCTCTGGGTGACTGTAAACTTTCCTATGTAAGACTCGCGAACTTCTTCCAAACTACAGTTTAGCATGCCAACAATACAGCGCCCCATCATTGATTTCTCTGAGTCAACATAAGCGTTCCCATATATGACTCTCACTCTTTTTCCAAAATAGAATTTAGCAGACCTACACACCAGCCCCCGATTGTTCCTTTCTCTAAATGACTCTAATTTTCCCCAGATATGACTCTCGAACTTCCTCCAAACTACAGATTATGATGATTACATACGCCACCCCACAGTTGCTTTCTCTGCGTGAATGTAACCGTTCATATATGACTCTCCTACTTCTTCGAACTACAGTTGTTATTCCTACAAACCACCACGACAAAGTTCTTTCTCTGAGTGAATGCAAGCGTTCTCACACATCATCCAAATTACAGTTTAGTAGACCTACCAACAAACTACAGAGAGTTGTTTTCTCTGTGTCACTGTAATCTTTCCTATATAAGGCTCTCGAACTTCTTCCAAACCACAGTTTAGCATGCCAACAAAATACGATCACAGAGTTGCTTTCTCTGCGTGAATGTAAGCATTCGTATATATGACTCTCCTACTTCCTCCAAAATACAGTTTAGAATGCTTACAAACCACCAACGAAACGTTGCGTTCTCTGAGTGAATGTAAGCGTTCCCGTTTGACTCTCACAATTGATGCAAATTAGAGTTTAGCACGCTTAGAAACAATCTGCCGAGAGTTACTTTCTCTAGGTGACTGTAAGCTTTCTTATATAAGACTCGCGAACTTCTTCCAAACTACACTTTAGCATCCCAACGAAACACTGCCCCATCGTTGATTTCTCTGAGTGAACATAAGCGTTCCCACATATGAATTTCACTCTTCTTCCAAAATAGAATTTAGCAGATCTACAAAACGGCCCCCGATTGTTGCTTTCTCTAAGTGACTGCAATTTTCCCCAGATATGACTCTCGAACTTCCTCCAAAGTATAGATTAACATGCGTACATACACCACCCAACAGTTTCTTTCTCTGCGTGAATGTAACCGTTCATATATATGACTCTCCTACTTCTTCCGAACTACAGTTATTATGCCTACAAACCACCACCCAAACGTTGTGTTCTCTCCGTGAATGTAAGCGTTCCCATGTTTGACTCTCACAATTGCTGCTAATTAGTGTTTAGAGGCTTGTATAGCTGTCCCGAGTGTTGCTTTCTCTAGGTGACTGTAAGCTATCCTATATAACACTCTCGAACTCCTTCAAACTGCAGTTTAGCATGCCAACAACACATCACCCCATAGTTTCTTTCTCTGCATGAATGTAAGCGTTTGTATATGACTCTGGTACGTCTTTCAAAATACAATTTAGCAGACCTAAAAATCACCCGCCAAGAGTTGCTTTCTCTAAGTGACTGTCAGCTTTCGAACACCTTCCAATCTATAGTTTAGCATGCCTGCATTACAGCACCCCGTATTTGCTTTCTCTGTGTTAATGTAAGCGTTCTTATTTATGTTTCTCGTACCTCTTCCAAAGTAGAGTTTAGTATGCTCAAAAACGGCCACCCCAACGTTGCTTTCTCTGAGTGAATGTAAGCGTTCCTGTATATGATTCGAACACTTCATTGAAAATAGAGTTTAGCAGGCCTACGAACCACCCCCAGAGAGTTGCTTTCTCTAAATGAATGTAAGCTTTCCAGATATGACTCTCGAACATCCTCCAATCTATCGTTTAGTAGGCATACAAACATCACTTCATAGTTGCTTTCTCTGCATGAATGTAAGCGTTCCTATATATGATTCTCGTCCTTCTTCCAAACTAGAGTTTAGTATGCCTACAAACCACAACCCCATCGTTGATTTCTCCGAGTGAATGTACCCAGTCCCCCATATGATTCTCCCCCTTCTTCCAAAGTAGAGTTTTGCAGGCCTACAAACCATCCCCCGAAAGTTGGTTTCTATAAATGACGGTACGCTTTCCTATATATTTCTCTTTAACTTCTTGCAAAATAGAGATTAGCATGGCTACAAAAAAGCCACCCCATAATTGTTTCTCTGCATGAAAATAAGCGTTCCCATATATCATTCTCCTACTTCTTCCAAACTAGAGTTCAGTATGCCTACAAACCACCACACCATCGTTGCTTTCTCTGAGTGAATGTAAGCCTTCCCATATATGACTCTCACTCCGAAACCAAAATAGAGTTTAGCACGCCTACATTCCACACCCAGAGATTTGCTTTAAGCGACTCTAAGCTTTCTTATATGTGATTCTCAAACTTCGTCCAAACTAGAGTTTAGCATGCCTAGAAAACACCACCCCAGAGTTGCTTTCTCTGCATGAATGTAAGCGTTTGAATATATGACTCTGGTATTTCTTTCAAAATACAATTCAGCAGACCGAAAAATGAACCGCCGAGAGTTGCTTTCTCTAAGTGACTGTCTGCTTTCGAACTTCTTCCAAACTATATTTTAGCAGGCCTGCAAAACACCACCCCATAGTTGCTTTCTCTGCGTCCATATAAGCGTTCATATATATGACTCTAGTACTTCTTCCAAACTGGAGTTAGTATACCTACAAACCGGCACCCCAATTTACCTTTCTCTGAGTGAATGAAGCGTATCCATGTATGCCTCTTTCACTTCATCCAAATTAGAGTTTAGCGGCTTACAAACCACCTCCTGTGAGTTGCTTTCTCAAGGTGACTGTAAACTTTCCTATGTAAGACTCTCGAACTTCTTCCAAACTACAGTTTAGCATGCCAACAATACAGCGCCCCATCGTTGATTTCTCTGAGTCAACATAAGCGTTCCCATATATGACTCTCACTCTTCTTCCAAAATAGAATTTAGCAGACCTACACACCAGCCCCCGATTGTTCCTTTCTCTATGTGACTCTAATTTTCCCCAGATATGACTCTCGAACTTCCTCCAAACTACAGATTATGATGATTACATACGCCACCCCACAGTTGCTTTCTCTGCGTGAATGTAACCGTTCATATATGACTCTCCTACTTCTTCGAACTACAGTTGTTATTCCTACAAACCACCACGACAAAGTTCTTTCTCTGAGTGAATGCAAGCGTTCTCACACTTCATCCAAATCACAGTTTAGCAGACCTACCAAGAAACTAAGAGTTGTTTTCTCTGTGTCACTGTAATCTTTCCTATATAAGGCTCTCGAACTTCTTCCAAACCACAGTTTAGCATGCCAACAAAATACGACCACAGAGTTGCTTTCTCTGCGTGAATGTAAGCATTCGTATATATGACTCTCCTACTTCCTCCAAAATACAGTTTAGAATGCTTAAAAACCAGCCACCCAAACGTTGCGTTCTCTGAGTGAATGTAAGCGTTCCCATGTTTGACTCTCACAATTGCTGCTAATTAGTGTTTAGAGGCTTGTAAAGCTGTCCCGAGTGTTGCTTTCTCTAGGTGACTGTAAGCTATCCTATATAACACTCTCGAACACCTTCCAAACTGCAGTTTAGCATCCCCACAACACATCATCCCATAGTTTCTTTCTCTGCATGAATGTAAGCGTTTGTATATGACTCTGGTACGTCTTTCAAAATACAATTTAGCAGACCTAAAAATCACCCGCCAAGAGTTGTTTTCTCTAAGTGACTGTCAGCTTTCGAACTTCTTCTAATCTATAGTTTAGCATGCCTGCACTACAGCACCCCGTATTTGCTTTCTCTGTGTTAATGTAAGCGTTAGTATTTGTCTCTCGTACCTCTTCCAAAGTAGAGTTTAGTATGCTCAAAAACGGCCACCCCAACGTTGCTTTCTCTGAGTGAATGTAAGCGTTCCTGTATATGATTCGAACACTTCATTGAAAATAGAGTTTAGCAGGCCTACGAACCACCCCCAGAGAGTTGCTTTCTCTAAATGAATGTAAGCTTTCCAGATATGACTCTCGAGCATCCTCCAATCTATCGTTTAGTAGGCATACAAACATCACTCCATAGTTGCTTTCTCTGCATGAATGTAAGCGTTCCTATATATGATTCTCGTCCTTCTTCCAAACTAGAGTTTAGTATGCCTACAAACCACAACCCCATCGTTGATTTCTCCGAGTGAATGTACCCAGTCCCCCATATGATTCTCCCCCTTCTTCCAAAGTAGAGTTTTGCAGGCCTACAAACCATCCCCCGAAAGTTGGTTTCTATAAATGACGGTACGCTTTCCTATATATTTCTCTTTAACTTCTTGCAAAATAGAGATTAGCGTGGCTACAAAAAAGCCACCCCATAATTGCTTTCTCTGCATGAATGTAAGCGTTCCCATATATCATTCTCCTACTTCTTCCAAACTAGAGTTCAGTATGCCTACAAACCACCACACCATCGTTGCTTTCTCTGAGCGAATGTAAGCCTTCCCATATATGACTCTCACTCTGAAACCAAAATAGAGTTTAGCACGCCTACATTCCACACCCAGAGGTTTGCTTTAAGCGACTAAGCTTTCTTATATGTGATTCTCAAACTTCGTCCAAACTAGAGTTTAGCATGCCTAGAAAACACCACCCCAGAGTTGCTTTCTCTGCATGAATGTAAGCGTTTGTATATATGACTCTGGTACTTCTTTCATAATACAATTTAGCACACCGAAAAATCAACCGCCGAGAGTGGCTTTCTCTAAGTGACTGTCTGTTTTCGAACTTCTTCCAAATTATATTTTAGCATGCCTACAAAACACCACCCCATAGTTGCTTTCTCTGCATCAATATAAGCGTTCATATATATGCCTCTCTCACTTCATCTAAATTAGAGTTTAGCAGGCCTACAAACAACACCCCGTGATTTGCTTTCTCTAGGTGATTGTAAACTTTCCTATATAAGAATCTCCAACTTCTTTCAAACTACACCATGCCAACAAAACACCACGCAGTGGTTGCTTTCTATGAGTGAACATAAGCGTTCCCATATATGACTCACACTCTGTTTCCAAAATAGAATTTAGCAGATCTACAAACCAACCCAGGATGGTTCCTTTCCCTAAGTGACTGTAATTTTCCCCAGATATGACTCTCGCACTTCCTCCAAACTACAGATTAACATGCATACATCGTCACCCCACAGTTGCGTTCTCTGCGTGAATGTAACGGTTCATATATATGACTCTCCTACTTCTTCCCAACTACAGTTATTATGCCTTCAAACCATCACCATGTTTCTTTCTCTGAGTGAATGAATGCAAGTGTTCTCACATTTCATCCAAGGTAGAGTTTAGCAGGCCTACCAATAAACTTCCGAGAGTTGTTTTCTCTGTGTCACTGTAATCTTTCCTATATAAGACTCTCGAACTTCTTCCAAACCACAGTTTAGCATGCCAACAAAATACGACCCCAGAGTTGCTTTCTCTGCCTGAATGTAAGCGTTCATATACATGACTCTCGTACTTCCTCCAAAATACAGTTTAGAATGCCTACAAACCACCACCCAAACGTTGCGTTCTCTGAATGAATGAAAGCATTCCCATGTTTGACTCTCACAATTGATGCAAAGTAGAGTTTAGCAGGCCAAGAAAGGCTCTCCCGAGAGTTACTTTCTCTAGGTGACTGTAAGCTTTCCTTAATAAGACTCTCCAACTTCTTCCAAACTACAGGTTAACATGCCCACAAAACATCACCCCATGGTTTTTTCTTTGCATGAATGTAAGCATTAGTATATATGACTCTGGTACTTCTTTCAAAATACAATTTAGCAGACCTAAAAATCACCCACCAAGAGTTGCTTTCTCTAAGTGACTGTTCAGGTTTAGAACTTCTTCCAAACTATAGCATGCTTACAAAACACCACCCCGTAGTTGCTTTCTCTGTGTGAATGTAAGCGTTCCCAAATATCATTCTCGTACTTCTTCCAAACTATTTAGTATGCCTACAAAAACCACCCCAGTGTTGTTTCTCTGAGGGAATGTAAGCGGTCCCATGTTTGACTCTCACACTTCATCCAAATTAGAGTTTAGCATGTGTACAAAAAAAATCTCCCGAGAGTTGCTTTCCCTAGGTGACGGTAATCTTTCCTGTATAAGGTTCTCCAACTTCTTCCAAACTGCAGTTTAGCATGCCTACAAAACCTGATGCCATAAGTGCTTTCTCTGTGTGAATGTAAGTGTTCCTATATAGGACTCTCGTACTTCTTCCAAACTACAGTTTAGTATGCCCTACAAAGCACCACCCAAACGTTGTTTTCTCTGAGTGAATGTAAGCGTTCCCATATATGACTCTCACACTTCAACCAAAATAACTATTTCAACCAAAATAACTCTACATTCCACACCCAGAGAGTTGCTTTCTCTACGTGACTTTAAACTTTCCTATATATGACTCTCAAACTTCGTCCAAACTAGAGTTTTGCACCCTACAAAACACCACCCCATAGTTGCATTCGGTGCCGGAATGTAAGCGGTTCTACATGTGATTCTCTTGCTTTTTCCAAATTACAGGTTAGTATGCCTAGGAACCACAACCACAACGTTGCTTTCACTGAGTTCCCATATATTATTCTAACACTTCATTGAAAATAGAGTTTAGCAGGCCTACGAAACACCCCCGAGAGTTGCTTTCTCTAAGTGACTGTAAGCTTCCCAGATATGGCTCTCGAACTTCCTCCAAACTATATTTTAGTAGGCATACAAACATCACTCCATAGTTGCTTTCTCTGCGTGAAGGTAAGCTTTCCTATATACGATTCTCGTACTTCTTCCAAACTAGAGTTGACTATGCCTACAAATCACAATCCCATCGTTGATTTCTCTGAGTGAATGCACGCGGTCCCCAATATGACTCTCCCCCTTCTTCCAAACTGGAGTTTTGCAGGTGTACAAAACATCCCCCGAGAGTTGGTTTCTATGACTGTACCCTTTCCTATATATTACTCCTTAACTTCTTCCAAACTAGAGATTAGCATGGCTACAAAAACGCCACCCCATAATTGCTTTCTCTACGCGAATGTAAGCGTTCCCATATATCATTCTCCTACTTCTTCCAAACTAGAGTTTAGTATGCCTACAAACCACCACGCCGTCGTTGCTTTCTCTGAGGGAATGTAAGCCTTCCCATATATGACTCTCACTCTTAAACCAAAATAGAGTTTAGCAGGCCTACATTCCACACCCAGAGATTTGCTTTCTCTAAGTGACTCTAAGCTTTCTTATATGTGATTCTCAAACTTCATCCAAACTAGAGTTTAGCATGCCTATAAAACACCACCCCATAGTTACTTTCAGTGCGTCAAAATGTATGTGCTCCTATATGTGATTCTCCTGCTTCTTCTAAACTGCAGTTTAGTAAGCCTACAAACAACCCCATCGTTGCTTTCTCTGAGTGAATGTAAGCGTTCTCATATATGATTCTCACACTTCAACCAAAACAAGGTTTTGCAGGCCTACAAACCACCCGCCAAGACTTGCTTTTTCAAAGTGGCTGTTACCTTTCCTATATAGGACTCTGGAACTTCTCCCAAGCTAGACTTTAATATGTCTACCTGACACTACTCCGTAGTTGCTCTCGCTGTGTGAATGTAAGCGTTCCTATACATGAGTCTTGTACTTCTTCCTAACTAGCATCTGGCATGCCAAAATAACACTCCCCCATAGTTGCTTTCTTTGAGTCAATGTAAACATTCCTATATATGTCTCTCGCACTTCTTCCAAACTAGAGTTGAATAAGTCTACAAACAAATCCCCGACAGCTGTTTTCTCTGAATGAATTTAAGCGTTCCTATATATGACTATGGCACTTCCTCCAAACTAGAGTTTAGCAAGTCTACACTCCACCCCTGTTCGTTGCTTTCTCTAAGTTACTGTAAGCTTTCTTATACATGGCTCTCGAAATTTTCCAAACTAGAGTTAGCATGCCTACCATACACCTACACATAATTGCTTTGTCTGAGTGAATATAAGCCTTCCTATATATGACTGTCGCACTTTTTCCAAATTAGTGTAGCCAGCCTGGAAAGCACCCCTTATAGTTGCTTTCATTGAGTGAATGTTAACATTCCTATGTATGACTCTCGCAACTTTTCCAATCTAAGATTTTAGCAATGCTACAAATCCCCCGCCGAGAGTTCCTATACATAACTGTCCTCTTTTTCCAAGCTAGAGTTTAGGAAGCCTAGAAACCGTCCCCCCGTAGACGCTTTATGTGAACGTAAGCGTTCTATATATGACTCTCGCCTTCCTCCAAACTAGAGCTTAGCAAGCCTACAAACCAACTCTCTATAATTGCTTTCTCTGAATGAATGATATCGTTCCTATATAAGACTCTCGAACTTCTTCCAAACCAGAGTTTAACAAGCCAAAAAAGCACCCCCCATAGATGCTTCCTCTAACTCAAAGCTAATATTCCTATATATGATTCAGCTTCTTCATCCAAACTAGAGTAAGGCAAGCCTACAAATCACACATCAATAGTTGCTTTCTATAAGTAAATGTAAGCATCCCTATATATGACTATAGCAATTCTTCCAAACTGGAGTTTAGCAAGCCTACAGACCCCAGGACTCCACTCCATAGTACCCTGGACATTGGCGCCTGCCTGTCATGAAGGACATAGGGGCGGACGCTGATCTCAGACACGGCATTGGTGGATTCTAGGCTTTTTTAAGTTTTTGAATTGAAAAAGTCTGAGAATTGGAATTCGGTTTAGGGTAAGGTTAGGTGTTAGGGACTAGGATTAGATTTAGGGGTTAGAGTTTTAGCTTAGAATTAGGGTTAGGATTACTGTTAGGGTTAGAGATTAGGATTATGTTTAGTGGTTGGGTTTAGGTTTAGGGTGAGAGGCAAGAGTAAGGGTCAGGGATTAGGGTTACTGTTAGGAGTTAGATTCAGGGCTTACGAAGGGTTTGGTTTAGTGATAGGGTTAGGGCTTACGTTTAACGGTGTGTGTTAGGGCACGGGCCCTGTCTAACGTACGGGGCACTATGGGTGTGGAGCAAGGCTGTGTCCCCACTTCATCGTACCCTGGGTGTTGGGCTTGAACTGTCACGCAGGACAAAGGCAGAGGCTCATCTCACGCATGGTTAGGATTAAGGTTTAAGGTTAGGGTCAGGGTTGAGGGTTAGGGTTCACAGAGTTAGGGTAAGGGGGTTAGGGATAGGGTTAGTGTTAAGGGTTACGGGTAGGTTTAGGGTTCAGGGTTAGAGTTAGCATTAGGGCTTAAGGTTAGGATTAGGCGGTAGGTCAGATTTAGGGTTAGATCTAGGCGTTAGGGTAAGGGTTAGCGTTAGGGTTAAAAGATAGGGTTAGGTTTAATGCTTAGATTAGGGTTAGGGTTTGGGGTTAAAGTAAGTGTTAGGGGTTAGGTTTAAGAATCCAAGGTTAGGGTTATTTTTAGCTGTAGTGTTAGGGTTAGGGATAAGGGATCCCATTAGCATTAAGGGTCTTCCTTACTGTAGGGTTAAGGGTTAGGCTTAGAGTTAAAGGTGAAGGTTCGGGTCAGTGTTAAGATTTAGGGTGAGGGTTACGGTTAGGGTAAAGGTTAAGCGTTAGGGTTAGGGATTAGTGATTAGGGTTTTTGGTTAGTGTTAGGTTAGCGGTTAGAGTTTTATGAAGGGGTATGGTTAGAATTAGGATTGGGGTTAGAGTTAGGGTGAGGTATAGGGCTTAGGTTTAGAGGTTAGTTTTAGGGTAAAAGGATAGGATTAGGGTTACGGGTTGGGCTTAGGTTTAGGGTTAAAGTTTACTGCTAGGGTTAGGGATAGGGTTCAGGGTTAGCTTTAGGGGTTCTGGTTAGGGTTAGGTGTTAGTTTAGTGTCAGGGTTAGGTCTAGTCGTGAGGGTAAGGTTTAGGGTTAGCTTTAAGAGCTAGGGTTAGGTTTAAAGGTTAGGATTAGGATTAGGGTTAAGGGTTAGGGTAAGGCTTAGGGGTTAGGGTGAAGGGTTAGGGTCAAGGGTTGGGGTTTTTGTTAGGCATAGCGTTGGGGTTAGAAGTAAGGGTTACTGTCAGTGTTAGGGTTGTAGGTAGGGTTACGGTTAGGGTTAGCGGTTTAGAATTAGGGTTAGGGATTAGGTGTCACAGTGATGACTAGGAGATAGGGTTAGAATTATGGGATAGGGGTTGTTCTCAGGAAATGGGTTATGCATTAACGTTAGGATAAGAGGTTAAAGTTAGGCGCACGGTGAGGTTTACGTGTTAAGGGGAGAAATAGGAACAGGGTTGGGTGTTACGTTCAGAGTTAGGGTTATCTGTTAAAGGTATTGTTTATGCTTAGCGCACGGGCCCTGTCTGCATTAGGTGGGCGGGGGGAGTTTAGGGGCCTGGGATTGTACCCGGGAACCCACTCTATCATACTCTGGGTATGGGCCCGTGGGTTTCATGCAGGATGCAGTGGTAGAGCCTCCTTTCACGCATGGCATGGGAGGATTGCAGGCTTTCTAAACTCTAAGAAAGCAAGAAGTCTGAGAATTAGATTTAGGGTTAGGATTCTGGTTAGGGTTACGGATGAAGTTTAGGGTTAGGGTGAAGGCTTTGGGTTAGGGAATAGGGTTAGGTTTAAAGGTTACTCTTAGGTTTAACGGTTACACTTTGGTTTAGGGTTGAGGTTTACGGTTAGGGTTAAGATGAGGGGTTAGGGTTTGGTACAGAGTTAGGGTTAAGTGTTAGGTTTAGGGTTGAAGATTAGGATTAGGATTAGGATTAAAGGTTAGCGTGAGAGTTAACGCTTAGGGTTAAGGTTAAGAGTTAGGGTTTAGGGTTAGGTTTAGGGTTAGCGTTAGTTTTAGGGTTAGAGTTATATGCTACGGTTTGTGATAGAGGTTAGGGTTAGGTTTATTGGTCACGGTTAGGGTTACGTTTAGGGGGTAGCATTAGGGTTACGGTTAGGGTTAAGGGATAGGATTAGGGATAAGTGTTGGGCATAGGGTTAGGGTTTGGTGTTAGGGTTAGCGTTAGGGTTAGGGTTAGGGGTTAGGGTTAGGGTTAGGAATTAGGGTTAGGGGTTAGGGTTTACGGTTTAGGGTTAGGGTTAGGGGTTAGGGTTAGGCTTAGGGGTTACGGTTAGGGTTAGGGGTTAGGGTTAGGGTTACGGTTAAGGGTTAGGGTTAGGGTTAGGGGTTAGGGTTAGGGGTTAGGGTTAGGGTTAGGGGTTAGGGTTAGGGGTTAAGGGGTAGGGTTAGGGTTTGGGTTAGGGTTAGGTGTTAGGGTTAGGGTTAGGGTTTGGGTTAGGGTTAGGGTAGGGGTTAAGGTTAGCGTTAGGGGTTAGGGTTAGGGTTAGGGTTTAGGGTTAGGGTTAAGTTCAGGGTTAGGGTCAGGGTCAGGGTCAGGGTTAAAGGTTACTCTTACGTTAGGGTTAGGGTTAGGGTTAGGGGTTAGGGTTAGGGTTAGGGGTTAGGGTTAGGTTTAAGGGTTAGGGCTAGGGTTAGGGTTAGGGTTCGGGTTAGGGTTAGGGTTGGGGTTAGGGTTAGGGTTAGGGTTTCGGTTAGGGTTAGGGTTAGGGGTTAGGGTTAGGGGTTAGGGTTAGGGTTAGGGGTTAGGGTTAGGGGTTAGGGTTAGGGTTAGGGGTTAGGGTTAGCGTTAGGGTTAGGGGTTA
>NW_027183097.1:0-7500 GCF_041146395.1 Eulemur rufifrons | reverse complement strand
CTCATGAGGGTAAGGTTTAGGGTTAGCTTTAAGAGCTAGGGTTAGGTTTAAAGGTTAGGATTAGGATTAGGGTTAAGGGTTAGGGTAAGGCTTAGGGGTTAGGGTGAAGGGTTAGGGTCAAGGGTTGGGGTTTTTGTTAGGCATAGCGTTGGGGTTAGAAGTAAGGTTTACTGTCAGTGTTAGGGTTGTAGGTAGGGTTACGGTTAGGGTTAGCGGTTTAGAATTAGGGTTAGGGATTAGGTGTCACAGTGATGACTAGGAGATAGGGTTAGAATTATGGGATAGGGGTTGTTCTCAGGAAATGGGTTATGCATTAACGTTAGGTTAAGAGGTTAACGTTAGGCGCAGGGTGAGGTTTACGTGTTAAGGGGAGAAATAGGAACAGGGTTGGGTATTATGTTCAGGGTTAGGCTTATCTGTTAAAGGTATTGTTTATGCTAGCGCACGGGCCCTGTCTGCATTAAGCGGGGGGGGGGGAGTTTAAGGGGCTGGGATTGTACCCGGGAACCCACTCTGTCATACTCTGGGTATGGGCCCGTGGGTTTCATGCAGGACACAGTGGTAGAGCCTCCTTTCACGCATGGCATGGGAGGATTGCAGGCTTTCTAAACTCTAAGAAAGCAAGAAGTCTGAGAATTAGATTTAGCGTTAGGATTTTGGTTAGGGTTAAGGATGAAGTTTAGTGTTAGGGTGAGGGCTTAGGGTTAGGGATTAGGGTTAGGGTTAAAGGTTACTCTTAAGTTTAACGGTTACACTTTGGTTTAGGGTTGAGGATTACGGTTAGGGTTAAGATCAGGGGTTAGGGTTAGGGTTAGGGTTAAGTGTTAGGTTTAGGGTTGAAGATTAGGATTAGGGTTAGGATTAAAGGATAGCGTGAGAGTTAACGCTTAGGTTTAAGATTATCAGTTAGTGTTTAGGGTTAGGGTTAGGGTTAGGGTTAGTATTAGGGTTAGAGTTATGTGCTATGGTTTGTGTTAGAGGTTAGGGTTAGGTTTACTGGTGACGGTTAGGGTTACGTTTAGGGGTTAGCATTAGGGATAGGGGTAGGGTTAGGGTTAAGGGATAGGATTAGGGTTAAGTGTTGGGCTTAGGGTTAGGGTTTAGTGTTAGGGTTATCATTAAGGACTAGGGGTAGGGTCAGGGTTAAATGCTTGGGTGCGGGTAATGGTTAGGGTCAGGGTTAAGGTTCACGGATAGGGTTAGTGTTAAGGGTTACGGGTAGGTTTAGGGTTCAGGGTTAGAGTTAGCATTAGTGCTTAAGGTTAGGATTATGCGGTTGGTTAGATTTAGGGTTAGATCTAGGCGTTAGGGTAAGGGCTACCGTTAGGTTTAAGAGATAGGGTTAGGTTTAATGCTTCGGATTAGGGTTAGGGTTTGGGGTTAAAGTAAGTGTTACGGGTTAGGTTTAAGGATCCAAGGTTAGGGTTATTTTTAGCTGTAGTGTTAGGGTTAGGGATAAGGGATCCCATTAGCATTAAGGGTCTTCCTTACTGTAGGGTTAAGGGTTAGGCTTAGAGTTAAAGTTTAAGGTTAGGGTCAGTGTTAAGATTTAGTTTTAGAGTTAACGGTTAGGGTAAAGGTTAAGCATTAGGGTTAGGGATTAGTGATTAGGGTTTTTGGTTAGTGTTAAGGTTAGCGGTTAGGAGTTAGTGTTTTATGAAGGGGTATGGTTAGAATTAGGATTGGGGTTAGAGTTAGGGTGAGGTGTAGGGGTTAGGTTTAGGGGTTAGTTTTAGGGTAAAAGGATAGGATTAGGGTTACGGGTTGGTCTTAGGTTTATGGTTAAAGTTTACTGCTAGGGTTAGGGATAGGGTTCAGGGTTAGCTTTAGGGGTTCTGGTTAGGGTTAGGGGTTAGGTTAGTGTCAGGATTAGGTCTACTCATGAGGGTAAGGTTTAGGGTTAGCTTTAAGAGCTAGGGTTAGGTTTAAAGGTTAGGATTAGGATTAGGGTTAAGGGTTAGGGTAAGGCTTAGGGGTTAGGTTGAAGGGTTAGGGTCAAGGGTTAGGGTTTTTGTTAGGCATAGCGTTGGGGTTAGAAGTAAGGGGTACTGTCAGTGTCAGGGTTGTAGGTAGGGTTACGGTTAGGGTTAGCGGTTTAGAATTAGGGTTAGGGATTAGGTGTCACAGTGATGACTAGGAGATAGGGTTAGAATTATGGGATAGGGGTTGTTCTCAGGAAATGGGTTATGCATTAACGTTAGGATAAGAGGTTAAAGTTAGGCGCACGGTGAGGTTTACGTGTTAAGGGGAGAAATAGGAACAGGGTTGGGTGTTATGTTGAGGGTTAGGGTTATTTGTTAAAGGTATTGTTTATGCTTAGCGCACGGGCCCTGTCTGCATTAGGCGGGCGGGGGGAGTTTAGGGGGCTGGGGTTGTACCCGGGAACCCACTCTATCATACTCTGGGTATGGGCCCGTGGGTTTCATGCAGGACACAGTGGTAGAGCCTCCTTTCACGCATGGCATGGGAGGATTGCAGGCTTTCTAAACTCTAAGAAAGCAAGAAGTCTGAGAATTAGATTTAGGGTTAGGATTTTGGTTAGGGTTAAGGATGAAGTTTAGTGTTAGGGTGAGGGCTTAGGGTTAGGGATTAGGGTTAGGGTTAAAGGTTACTCTTAAGTTTAACGGTTACACTTTGGTTTAGGGTTGAGGTTTACGGTTAGGGTTAAGATGAGGGGTTAGGGTTTGGTACAGTGTTAGGGTTCAGTGTTAGGTTTAGGGTTGAAGATTAGGATTAGGGTTAGGATTAAAGGTTAGGGTGAGAGTTAAGGCTTAGTGTTAAGGTTAAGAGTTAGGGTTTAGGGTTAGGTTTAGGGTTAGGGTTAGTTTTAGGGTTAGAGTTATGTGCTATGGTTTGTGTTAGAGGTTAGGTTTAGGTTTACTGGTCACGGTTAGGGTTACGTTTTGTGGTTAGCATTACGGTTAGGGTTAGGGTTAGGGTTAAGGGATAGGATTAGGGTTAAGTGTTGGAATTAGGGTTAGGGTTTAGAGTTAGGGTTATCATTAAGGATTAGGGTTAGGGTCAGGGTTAAATGCTTGGGTGCGGGTAATGGTTAGGGTCAGGGTTAAGGTTCACGCATAGGGTTAGTGTTAAGGGTTACGGGTAGGTTTAGGGTTCAGGGTTAGAGTTAGCATTAGGGCTTAAGGTTAGGATTAGGCGGTAGGTTAGATTTAGGGTTAGATCTAGGCGTTAGGGTAAGGGCTAGAGTTAGGGTTAAGAGATAGGGTTAGGTTTAATGCTTAGGATTAGGGTTAGGGTTTGGGTTAAAGTAAGTGTTAGGGGTTAGGTTTAAGGATCCAAGGTTAGGGTTATTTTTAGCTGTAGTGTTAGGGTTAGGGATAAGGGATCCCATTAGCATTAAGGATCTTCCTTACTGTAGGGTTAAGTGTAAGGCTTAGAGTTGAAGGTTAAGGTTAGGGTCAGTGTTAAGATTTAGTGTGAGGGTTAACGGTTAGGGTAAAGGTTAAGCGTTAGGGTTAGGGATTAGTGATTAGGGTTTTTGGTTAGTGTTAGGGTTAGCGGTTAGGAGTTAGTGTTTTATGAAGCGGTATGGTTAGAATTAGGATTGGGGTTAGAGTTAGGGTGAGGTATAGGGGTTAGGTTTAAGGGTTAGTTTTAGGGTAAAAGGATTGGATTATGGATACGGGTTGGGCTTAGGTTTAGGGTTAAAGTTTACTGCTAGGGTTAGGGATAGGGTTCAGGGTTAGCTTTAGGGGTTCTGGTTTGGGTTAGGTGTTAGGTTAGTGTCAGGGTTAGGTCTAGTGGTGAGGGTAAGGTTTAGGGTTAGCTTTAAGAGCTAGGGTTAGGTTTAATGGTTAGGATTAGGATTAGGGTTAAGGGTTAGGGTAAGGCTTAGGGGTTAGGGTGAAGGGTTAGGGTCAAGGGTTGGGGTTTTTGTTAGGCATAGCGTTGGGGTTAGAAGTAAGGGTTACTGTCAGTGTTAGGGTTGTAGGTAGGGTTACGGTTAGGGTTAGCGGTTTAGAATTAGGGTTAGGGATTAGGTGTCACAGTGATGACTAGGAGATAGGGTTAGAATTATGGGATAGGGGTTGTTCTCAGGAAATGGGTTATGCATTAACGTTAGGTTAAGAGGTTAACGTTAGGCGCAGGGTGAGGTTTACGTGTTAAGGGGAGAAATAGGAACAGGGTTGGGTGTTATGTTCAGGGTTAGGCTTATCTGTTAAAGGTATTGTTTATGCTAGCGCACGGGCCCTGTCTGCATTAAGCGGGGGGGGGGGAGTTTAAGGGGCTGGGATTGTACCCGGGAACCCACTCTGTCATACTCTGGGTATGGGCCCGTGGGTTTCATGCAGGACACAGTGGTAGAGCCTCCTTTCACGCATGGCATGGGAGGATTGCAGGCTTTCTAAACTCTAAGAAAGCAAGAAGTCTGAGAATTAGATTTAGGGTTAGGATTTTGGTTAGGGTTAAGGATGAAGTTTAGTGTTAGGGTGAGGGCTTAGGGTTAGGGATTAGGGTTAGGGTTAAAGGTTACTCTTAAGTTTAACGGTTACACTTTGGTTTAGGGTTGAGGATTACGGTTAGGGTTAAGATCAGGGGTTAGGGTTAGGGTTAGGGTTAAGTGTTAGGTTTAGGGTTGAAGATTAGGATTAGGGTTAGGATTAAAGGATAGCGTGAGAGTTAACGCTTAGGTTTAAGATTATCAGTTAGTGTTTAGGGTTAGGGTTAGGGTTAGGGTTAGTATTAGGGTTAGAGTTATGTGCTATGGTTTGTGTTAGAGGTTAGGGTTAGGTTTACTGGTGACGGTTAGGGTTACGTTTAGGGGTTAGCATTAGGGATAGGGGTAGGGTTAGGGTTAAGGGATAGGATTAGGGTTAAGTGTTGGGCTTAGGGTTAGGGTTTAGTGTTAGGGTTATCATTAAGGACTAGGGGTAGGGTCAGGGTTAAATGCTTGGGTGCGGGTAATGGTTAGGGTCAGGGTTAAGGTTCACGGATAGGGTTAGTGTTAAGGGTTACGGGTAGGTTTAGGGTTCAGGGTTAGAGTTAGCATTAGTGCTTAAGGTTAGGATTATGCGGTTGGTTAGATTTAGGGTTAGATCTAGGCGTTAGGGTAAGGGCTACCGTTAGGTTTAAGAGATAGGGTTAGGTTTAATGTTTCGGATTAGGGTTAGGGTTTGGGGTTAAAGTAAGTGTTACGGGTTAGGTTTAAGGATCCAAGGTTAGGGTTATTTTTAGCTGTAGTGTTAGGGTTAGAGATAAGGGATCCCATTAGCATTAAGGGTCTTCCTTACTGTAGGGTTAAGGGTTAGGCTTAGAGTTAAAGGTTAAGGTTAGGGTCAGTGTTAAGATTTAGGGTGAGGGTTAACGGTTAGGGTAAAGGTTAAGCGTTAGGGTTAGGGATTAGTGATTTGGGTTTTTGGTTAGTGTTAGGGTTAGCGGTTAGGAGTTAGTGTTTTATGAAGGGGTATGGTTAGAATTAGGATTGGGGTTAGAGTTAGGGTGAGGTGTAGGGGTTAGGTTTAGGGGTTACTTTTAGGGTAAAAGGATAGGATTAGGGTTACGGGTTGGGCTTAGGTTTAGGGTTAAAGTTTACTGCTAGGGTTAGGGATAGGGTTCAGGGTTAGCTTTAGGGGTTCTGGTTAGTGTTAGGTGTTAGGTTAGTGTCAGGGTTAGGTCTAGTCGTGAGGGTAAGGTTTAGGGTTAGCTTTAAGAGCTAGGGTTAGGTTTAATGGTTAGGATTAGGATTAGGGTTAAGGGTTAGGGTTAGGCTTAGGGGTTAGGGTGAAGGGTTAGGGTCAAGGGTTAGGGTTTTTGTTAGGCATAGCGTTGGGGTTAGAAGTAAGTGTTACTGTCAGTGTTAGGGTTGTAGGTAGGGTTCCAGTTAGGGTTAGCAGTTTAGAATTAGGGTTAGTGATTAGGTGTCACAGTGATGACTAGGAGATAGGGTTAGAATTATGGGATAGGGGTTGTTCTCAGGAAATGGGTTATGCATTAACGTTAGGATAAGAGGTTAAAGTTCGGCGCACGGTGAGGTTTACGTGTTAAGGGGAGAAATAGGAACAGGGTTGGGTGTTATGTTCAGGGTTAGGGTTATCTGTTAAAGATATTGTTTATGCTTAGCGCACGGGCCCTGTCTGCATTAGGCGGGCGGGGGGAGTTTAGGGGGCTGGGATTGTACCCGGGAACCCACTCTATCATACTCTGGGTATGGGCCCGTGGGTTTCATGCAGGACACAGTGGTAGAGCCTCCTTTCACGCATGGCATGGGAGGATTGAGGCTTTCTGAACTCTAAGAAAGCAAGAATTCTGAGAATTAGATTTAGGGTTAGGATTCTGGTTAGGGTTAAGGATGAAGTTTAGTGTTAGGGTGAGGGCTTAGGGTTAGGGATTAGGGTTAGGGTTAAAGGTTACTCTTAAGTTTAACGGTTACACTTTGGTTTAGGGTTGAGGTTTACGGTAAGAGTTAAGATGAGGGGTTAGGGTTTGGTACAGGGTTAGGGTTAAGTGTTAGGTTTAGGGTTGAAGATTAGGATTAGGGTTAGGATTAAAGGTTAGCGTGAGAGTTAACGCTTAGGGTTAAGGTTAAGAGTTAGGGTTTAGGGTTATGGTTAGGGTTAGGGTTAGTTTTAGGGTTAGAGTTATGTGCTATGGTTTGTGTTAGAGGTTAGGGTTAGGTTTACTAGTCACGGTTAGGGTTACGTTTAGGGGTTAGCATTAGGGTTAGGGTTAAGGGATAGGAATAGGGTTAAGTGTTGGGCTTAGAGTTAGGGTTTAGTGTTAGGGTTATCATTAAGGATTAGGGGTAGGGAAAGGGTTAAATGCCTGGGTGCGGGTAATGGTTAGGGTCAGGGTTAAGGTTCATGGATAGGGTTAGTGTTAAGGGTTAAGGGTAGGTTTAGGGTTAAGGGTTAGAGTTAGCATTAGGGCTTTAGGTTAGGATTAGGCGGTAGGTTAGATTTAGGGTTAGATCTAGGCATTAGGGTAAGGGCTAGCGTTAGGGTTAAGAGATAGGGTTAGGTTTAATGCTTAGGATTAGGGTTAGGGTTTGTGGTTAAAGTAAGTGTTAGGGGTTAGGTTTCAGGATCAAAGGTTAGGGTTATTTTTAGCTGTAGTGTTAGGGTTAGGGATAAGGGATCCCATTAGCATTAAGGGTCTTCCTTACTGTAGGGTTAAGGGTTAGGCTTAGAGTTAAAGTTTAAGTTTCGGGTCAGTGTTAAGATTTAGGGTTAGGGTTAACGGTTAGGGTAAAGGTTAAGCGTTAGGGTTAGGGATTAGTGATTAGGGTTTTTGGTTAGTGTTAGGGTTAGCGGTTAGGAGTTAGTGTTTTATGAAGGGTTATGGTTAGATTTACTATTGGGTTTAGAGTTAGGGTGAGGTATAGGGGTTAGGTTTAGGGGTTAGTTTTAGGGTAAAAGGATAGGATTAGTGTTACGGGTTGGGCTTAGGTTTAGGGTTAAAGTTTACTGCTAGGGTTAGGGATAGGGTTCAGGGTTAGCTTTAGGGGTTCTGGTTAGGATTAGGTGTTCGGTTAGTGTCAGG
>NW_027183096.1:0-90414 GCF_041146395.1 Eulemur rufifrons | reverse complement strand
GAATTATTATACCAAAGAAGTAAACAAATTTATTAAAGGACGGGGAAAAAATTTGAATGACATTTTTCAAAGATACATACAAATGGCCAATAAGTACATGAAAAAGGACACTCAACATCACAAATCATTAGGCACAAGTATTTTACAAAATGTAGTTTCAAGTAGTTATTGTGTGCTTTCCTCTCATGGAAGATATTCATATAAACAAAATATTAAAAATTTAGGGTGCGGTGGCTCATGCCTATTAATCCTAGCACTCTGGGAGGCTGAGGCAGGACTCCTTGAGCTCAGAGGTTACTAGGGATACTAGCCTGAGCAAGGAGACCCCATCTCTACAAAAAACAGAAAAAGTTAGCTGGGCGTGGTGGTGTGCGCCTGTATGTAGTCCCAGATACTCAGGAGGCTGAGGCAGGAGGACCTCGTGAGCCCAGGCATTTGAGGCTGCAGTGAGCTATGATGACGCCACTGCACTCTAGGCCAGGCAACAGAGACCCTGTCTCAAAAAAAAATAAAGTAAATATAACCACATATTAATGTGGATAAATGATAAACAATTAAAATACTACAGCTGTTTCAAATCTAGCATGAGAGACACAGAGTTGATAAGTTTGCATTTTGGAATGTGGGGAGGGAAACAAAATTTAGGAACTTATTGTGAGCCCTAGGAAGAAGTAGGCTGGGGGTCTCAAGGACTCTCCTCCTTGACCAAACAAGTCAGCCTCCTCAGAACCCTCCTCGGGACTAGGCTGTGGCCTTGTCATACACAGCAGTTATAGCAAGAATCCTTCCAAGGCAGTTTAGAAAGAATCCCTCCCCCCACCACCACCACCCACCCACACACTTGATATCAGATCAATTTCCTCTTCCCCCACCAGTGATAGTTAATCAAGTTGCTTTTGCCTCACCCTTGATACCTAAGCAAGTTCCATCCTCTCCCTCACCTTGCCGATTGGCTGTAAGTTCAATTGCTGCATTCAAGGTTTAGTTCGATCTCTCTCCCCTATTACAGTTATCGGGGGAGTGCAACTGTGTTGAATAAAGCCTTCCTTGACCAGGCTTTCCAAGCAATCCCTTCTTAGAAAGGATAGAGGATCAGACTTGAGACCCTGCTTCACACGTATGGAATGCACAGGGGAAAACAGCCTCCCATCCCACGGGGAGGAAGGAGGAGCTGGGGTCCACACAGGCAATGCTGCTGGGCCCACCCAAGCCTGACTGCACGAAGGGGGATGGTATCCCGAGAGTCCCACCCAACCACAAACCCAAAACACCAGGTCAGATTTCTTTCCTGATGACCACTCTGTTCTCATTCCGTAAAGTGAGTGAGATGCAAAACTGCTGGTGTACAACTGCCCAGAGACGGCTTCGGGGAGGGTGGAGTCTCTTCCTGCAGTGATGGGGCAGGATGCCTGGGAGTCCTGCCTGCTGATCCAGTCCCATGAAAGAAAGATTTTCCTCATTTCTTCTCCCCAGCAGCATTTCCAAAGCTAAGCCCCGGAATTCCATCAGAATTCACCCACCAAAAAAGGACAGACCTGAGAAACATACTATACTGGCTCTTGAGAAGAGAAAATGTAAAGAAATTTTAACAACTGGAATATGAGACTAGATCTTGATTTTCTCCCCCACCCCCCCCCCAAAATCTACCTCTTTCTGGCCTTTTTGTGAAATTTTTTTCTCTTTCAAGCTGTAGTGAAAAATGCATTTTCCAATTCATAAACTGAAGCTGCAATAAGTGGACAATTCTTTACAAGCGGACAAACTCACAGACGGGCAGTGCCGACTGGGACACGGACCTGTCTGACTCAAGCTTGAGGTCAGGTCATGCTATAATGCTGGACGTCCCTCCATCCTTATCCTGCTCACTGAAGTGTTCGAGCACCATTTCCCACCAACACTGCATTGTACCCCATGTGTGCCCCACCCCCACCCCTCCTGCTGTCCTCTGGGAGGAGTGACTCGGGCAGATACTCACTAGACACTCCAAGAGACCTGGCAGCTGTGGGCATCTTGGGTCAGCCCCAGGCAGTTCTGAAACCCAGGACCAGGAAAAGATAGAGAATGCGCTGACGACAGACCTGAAAAGTTTCAAATGGGGAAACTCAACCCAAAGACATTCTGATAAGGTGTCTGTGCCTAGGAAAGATAAAAGGAGGCAGGAAGTTTTTTTCCTTTTAACTTTTTTTTTCCTTAAACAGGGATGTCAGGTGGTTATTCCCTAATTTGCTGATGTGAAATGTTCAGAAACAGGAAACAAATGTTTTAAAGTGCCATCCATTGCTCTGTGAAAAAATGATAAACAAAATACTACATCTATTTGAAACAAAGGACAAATAATGTGTTACACGATAAAGAGAAATAATAGATTATACAATAAAAAACAAATAGTTGACAATATTGTGAGTTGGAGAGGGAAAGTTGGTATTTGGGAATGTGGGGAAGGAACTGGAAATTTAGGAACTTACTGCAGGCCCTAGAAGAGGTATGCTGGGGAAAGAGGGTCCACAATTTGAGATCTTGCTTCCCATTTATTTGGAAAATGCAGGAAAAACCAGTCCACCTGGAGGGAGTTAAACACTTAAATAGGAAACCTGAACTGGCTGTATAGAGAACTAAGCTTCTAACCAACGATATGGGAATCTAACTCACATGCAATTCTTGTAAAGTACTATTTTAAAGAGAAATGATATATAGGCTTAAGCAACCAATAACTGACCTTTAATTACATACCCAGAAATTTTCCACCTGCATAGTCTGTGAAAATCAGTAAATCAAAATCTAAGCTTTGTAACTCTCAATTATTTGGAGCCTTAAAGTAATGTGATTTGGGGGCCTGAGTCACGTGACAGGCAGCTGTAATGTTTGTTTTAGCGATTAGCCTTTTCCTGAACTACATTGTTTGTTGAAATGTAAGTGACTATAGGGGGTCAGAAAAGAACAATAGCCTCTTAACCACAGATCTTCACCATAGATTAAGATTCCTCCTACCTTTCTCATGCAAAAACTTAATGGTTATCACACTGTCTTAAGATGCAATCTGAAATACTCTTTTAAATTGGAACCGAAGTAAAAACTGGCTGTAAAAAAAACAAGTGATATTGGGGGAAAAAACAGTGTAACTAATTAAATTGTTTAACTCATTGTTTAAACCAGCTTTGTATGGAAAATGTGGTTTCTGCCTATATAAGCAAGAACATAACTTCTTAACTTCAGAGCACTGGGCCCATTTCTCTGGAGTCCGTGTTTTCCTCAAAGGCCATTTCTGGTATTTAACTTCCATAAACTCTCCAAAAGTGGAATCTGATCCTTTCCATGATTTCAGGTTGACAAGTCCAAATAAGGCGACTACATAACTGTAAACGAGTAAGTATTTAATCTGGGTTGGCTCCCCATGCACCTTATAAAAGCCTTCCTTCAACCATAAACACAAATGTTTCTCATTTAAGAATCCCTGTTTAGGCCGGGCACGGTGACTCAAGCCTGTAATCCTAGCACGCTGGGAGGCCAAGGCAGGAGAATCGCTAGAGCTCAGGAGTTCGACACAAGAGCGAGACCCCATCTCTACTAAAAACAGAAAAATTAGCCGGGCATGGTGGCGCACGCCTGTAGTCCGAGCTACTCGGGAGGCTGAGGCAGGAGGATCGCTTGAGCCCAGAAGTTGGAGGCTGCAGGGAGCCATGATGACGTCACTGCACCCCACCCAGGGCAACGGAGTAAACTCTGTCTCAAAAAAAAAAAAAAAACCGCTTTGCCCAAATAAACGTTAATATTTTTAAAACTGTCTCAGTTTAATTTTTAGCAAGAGAAGGAAGGGCTGGGGATCCCACAGGCCGCAGCCCCGCCCACGCACGACCCCCACACACCGAATCGGGACCCTTCCCCGACGACCCTCACGCAGTCACCGCACAATCTGGGGACACGCGGGGCTGCAGCCGCGGAGCTGCCCAGAGAGGACTCCTGGGGCGGGACCGAGGTCGCCGCGCAGGGACGGGAGAGGACGCCCGGGGGCCCGGCTGCCGGCCCAGCCCCACCCCGCCGGCGGAAGAGACCGAAGAAACCGGAGCGGACCGCGGGGTACCCGGTCCAGCCACAGCCGCGTCCGGCCGGTTCCAACCAGCCCCTGCTCCGCGTCTGGGGACTCTCGGCCCCGCACACTCACCATTTCCCGCCCTCCAAGGTGTCCGGCGTCCTCGCCACTGCTCTCGAGACCGGTGTAGTTCACCGCGTAAGTGACGGCGCGACAGAAGCTGTGGCGGACGCACCAAAGGCTACCGGAGCAGCAAGGCCGGACACCAGCCACTGCTGGCGCGACTCGAGCCGGAAAGAAGAGAGGTTAAGGGTCGCCTCCTCTTTCGCGCGGCGCGTTTAAAGGGACAGCGCGCACCCCGTCCCAGAGACTCTGATTGGATATTGCCCCAGGCCCCGCCCCCGAGGCTGAGTGACAGGTGAAGCCCTGGGAAAGGGGGAGGGCGGAGCCACACCGGACGGGTTCCGTCCACAGCCTGTCTCGGGCCGAGCTCACTGTGTAATCATGGCATTTTCCGTTTCGGCCAACTCGCTCCACACTTGCCAGAGGGGGCGCTGTCCTCTCTCACACAACGGGCTGCGCTTCTTCCTCTCGGACCGAATCACAATCGTGCGCAGGGAATTCCAGACTCGGCGTCCAGCGCAGCGATCCGGTTGCCTCCGAGCGGGAGGGGAGCCCAGACCCGGCCAGGCCACACTGGGACAGGACAGAGGGCCTGATGTCCTCCTGGGTCCGGAATTTGGGCTAAAGCATGACCGGGCTTCCTCACATGCCCCTCTATCCCCTGCTAACAGTGTGGAAACACTCCCTCCAAGGCCCTAATTTTCACCAACAGGAAGCTCACCTGCAGTCAGTTTAAGCTCCTGACCTAAATAAACTGTCCAGTTCGCAAACCATTTCTCCAGGAGACACCCCCAAACAAGTCTTTAGCTGAGCCCGACCTTCACAGATCTTCTTGATATATAGAAATTACAGGCCAGGGCGCGGTGGCTCACGCCTGTGATCCTAGCAATCTGGGGGGCCCAGGCGGGAAGATCGCCTGAGCCGAGGAGTTGGAAACCAGCCTGAGCACAAGCAAGACACCGTTGCTACAAAAAAAAAAAAAAAAAAAAAAAGGAAAAGAAAAAATTAGCTGGGTGTGGTGGCATGTACCTGCAGTCCCAGCTACTCCGGAGACTGAGTTAGGAGGATCGCTTGAGCCCAGGAGTTTGAGGTTGCTGTGAGCTCTGATGACACCACTGCACTGCACTCTGCTGGGGCGGGGGGCGCGACAGAGTGAGACTCTCTCCAAAAACAGAAAAAAGAAAGAAAGAAAAAGAAATTGTAGCATGACTGCAGCGACTCTATGCATACCAAAACCAAAACATTGGTCAGAAAACAGCCCCTGCCTCCTGCTGTCCAACCTCAGAAACGCGGAAGCCCCCAACCGCATCTGCACGTGGGTCCCCTGCTGTCCAGTGCTCTGGGGCTTCTCACGGTCCACACTCCTGCTGGGTCTGTCCTGGGAAGCTGGAGGCCCAGGAGGGAGGCCAGGCTTGGGGGAAAGCCCATGGGGAGCCCCATGTCCCTCCCTTTGCAGCCTCCAGACTGGCCTCAGCTTGGAGCCACTGGCCTCAGGCTCTGCTGCCCACTGCAGGGTGTTCGCCTGCTTCCCACCAACACTGATCAGTTAAACGGGACAAAGACCCGCAATCCCAGTGTCTGAATAAGACACCAGCAGGGCCCCTGCTTTCCTCCTGTGTTTATGAATAAAGTGGAGGAGGAAGATTCTAAAATAATTTAAACGGATAAAAAAGACTTAAAATTAAAAAAAAAAAAAGACATCTAGATCGTAGTGGCGGCTGAGGGACCTAGGGTGGGACTAGATGGGGTCGAGGGGGTTGCAGGCAGGGGGCGCAGAGCCCACTGGGGTCAGGGGAGGGGTCAGGGGAACAGATGGTGGCCTGAGCCCGGCGGCAGAACCAGCTCTATCCAGGGGACCCTGGGCGGGCGCAGGTGGAGACTCCTGGCGGTGAGTCCTGAGCTCTGCGTGGAGATGCGGCTGGGGAAGGAGTGAGGCAGCAATCCCACGTCTGAGTAGGGCGCAGGGCTATTCACTTAGCTCCCTATGGGTTTCTGATCAGCCCTGCGGGGACGCCTAAAATTAGGACTCTCACTCTTCTAACGGGACCATTATTTACCTCGTAATTCACTGCTCACTTAAGTACTACGTAAAAACTGTGGGTAAAAGTGTGAGGGTGCAAAGCTTAGTAGGTGCTCCCCGCACGGTTGGAGAAAGATTTCTCACGCAGAGATGTGGATATATAAAAGTGAAATTTATTTTATCCTTTTAGGAGAAAGAGAGAGAGAGAGAGCAGGGAGATGGCGTAGCATCCCAAAGAAAGAAAAGGGGATGCCAGTGGTGAGGCCAAGTGGCTTTCTCATTTTAAGGGGGACAAAGAGAAAAAAAATAGTGATGGTTCTCAGTTGATAATAAAAGCGGCAGCAGATGGCAATGTCCAAGAGTTGGTTTCCCGCCTTTTCTTGGAGAAGGGATTATCACAGTTGACGTGAGTCTGTCCTCCAGATATGACTGATGCCTGGAGCTTGCACCCTCAGGAACTCTTTAGGCTGTAAAAAGCAAATTCTCAAAAAACCAATTTTGAAAGAGAGATTTCCATTGCTATTCCTTCTTTTCTGAAGTTGTGCGAAACAATTACGAATTGGTTTCATTCCTCCCATCCTGAGCTTAATCCCAACTATCCACATTGTCATCACAGTGAGTCATGAGCCATCTCCCACCTTGTTAGTCCACACCTCAAGATTGACAAGTAATCAAGGCCAGCAGGTCTGAAACTGTCCCTATAAAATCAACTGAAACCAAGGGGTCAAAACTTTGCTGGAGGTAAAGCTCCAACGTAAGAACTGAACAGCTTCTGCCCCTAGCCCCTTTCCCTATAATTGCTTACTGCTTAGGAGTTTGGTCACATGATTTACAACTTCCCTTAATCACTTGTGTAGATAATGCCTCTATTGTAAAACCTGAGACTGCCTTTGAAGAGGCTTCCCAGACCCTGCATTCCTATGGGCCCTGGGACACAAACCAGGTCAGTGATCCATACCTTGGAACTGACTCAGTAGCTCCTATGACCCCCATGGAGGAACTGACTCAGTGCGAGAATGCAGTTTCTACATGCCTGATTTCACCCCAACCCGAACAGTCAGGATGCCAATTCCCTAACCCCCTTGCTGGCCAAATTACCCTTAAAACTCCCAGCCTAGAGCTTTGCAGGAAGGCAAATTTGAGAAATTTCTCCCCCTCTGCAGTCAGTTGCCAAACAATAAATAACTCTTTTTCTGCCGAATTGCTGCTGTCTGTGTGCATTGCCTCTTTTTCTGTGCAATAGGCAAAAAGAACCTGGTTCTTTTTGATAACGCTCTTACTTGAAACACCGTATTTAATTCTTTCTATAGCCATGGGACATCCATGCAATTATTTTTGTTTGCTTAGGAATACCACAAAAAACCTATGCAGGGTTAAGATAGGGCATCAAGGACCAAGTATCTTTCTTTCTTTTTTTTTTGAGACAGAGTCTCACTCTGTTGCCCAGACTAGAGTGAGTGCCGTGGCGTCAGCCTAGCTCACAGCAACCTCAAACTCCTGGACTCAAAGCAATCCTCCTGTCTCAGCCTCCCGAGTAGCTGGGACTACAAGCATGCACCACCATGCCCGGCTAATTTTTTCTATATATATTTTTAGCTGTCCATATAATTTCTTTCTATTTTTAGTAGAGATGGGGTCTCGCTCTTGCTCAGGCTGGTCTTGAACTCCTGAGCTCAAACGATCTGCCCACCTCGGCCTTCCAGAGTGCTAGGATTACAGGCGTGAGCCACCGCGCCCGGCCCAAGTATCTTTCTAATGGTGACTTTCTCCTTAATAATCATTGCACAGTAAAAAAGCCACAGAATTTGCCTAACTGGAAAGCACTGTGGGAACAAAAGAATGTTCCTTTTAATATTTGTTTTTGTAAGGATGGCCTTGCTGAAATAACAGGAAAATACCTAATCCCGTAATTTTCTAATAACAGCTAAAGATAAATCCTATGAGCTCTCTCTCTACTTGCAGGCAACCCGGTGGGTCTCTGTTTTCACAAACACCTGAAAAGAGTCCAAAAAGGAAAGGTAAATTTTCAACAGTTGCTAGACCTATTGACTAACACTGCCTTTTTAGCCTCTGTTTCTATAGCCTGGAATAGTTCCTGAGAAGTTCCTGGATGACAACATGGGGAACAATCTCCAGACATCAAACCCAGCCCAAAATCATATCTTCAGGGCAAAGTCACTTTATCCCTAAAGCAAAGGGAACAGGATGCAGCGGTTTCACACAGCAGATTCTGTTATCTGCTTGCAGTTAAGAAGAAGAGAAGGAGAGGATACAGCAATTCACAACAATTGACTATTTTTCTCTTGCTCCCTACAAAAGCAGCAAGCCACCCACCTGGCCTCACTACTGGCATCTCCCTTCTCTTTCTTTGGGATGCTGGGCCATCTCCCTGCTCTCTTCCCCTCCCCCCTCTCTGTTTCTCTCTCTCTCTCTCTCTTCTCTATGTCCTTCTAAAGGATATAGTAAATTTTACTTTTATACCTTAATTTCTGTGTGAGAATTCTTTCTCTCTCCACGCCGTAAGCACCTACTTCGCTATCCACCCTAACAGTTTTAACTCAGATGGAGACATGACTTCCTCATTTTGCAGAACATCCATATCTGCCCCTGTCTTTGGGTGAAATTTGCCAAAAAGATAAACATTTAAAAAGTAATTTAGGTCAGGCTTGCAGGTGTGAGCCTGTAATCCCAATAACTCAGGAGGTTGGGGCAGGAGGGTCACTTGAGCCCAGGAGTTGGAGGTTGCAGTGCCCTGTGATCCCACCTACGAATAGCCGCTGCAGTACAGCCTGGGCAACATAATGAGTTCCTGTCCCTCCTAAGGAAAAGAAAAAAAAGAAAGAACTGCCTTACTTTTAAAAACTCATTAATTTGGGGATCATTAATTAGAGAAGGATCAAAACAAACTAGAATGAATAGTATTGTATGTATCTGATGGGAATGCCCAAATATTATTTAGGTACTATTAGATGTGTAAAAAATTAGCCATGGTGGGTGGCACAAACCTGTAGTCCCAACTACCATGGAGGCTGAGGTGAGAAAACACTTTAGCCCAAAAATTTGAAGCCAGCCTAGGCAACATTGTGAGACCCCAGCTTTGAAATAAAATATATGTATATATATATTTGTAGCTAGAAAAAAGGTTTCCATTAATGACATTAAGAAAACATTTCTTTAAAAAGAAATTAGAGAAACATCTCTGTCCTCTGGTTCCTCCCCCACCCCTTCCCCTCCGGTTAAAAAAAAAAGAAATTAGAAATAAAATGCATTGTGAGATGGAGTTGTATACAATATAAAGTGTATACAATAACCAACCATTTCCAATAGGCTATTGTTAAATAGGAACTTTAGACTTTGGTTCTTTTTTATCATTTTTCATTTACTTATTTATTTTTCTGAGATAGGGTCTCACTCTGTTGCCTGAGATAGAGTGCAGTGGCATCATCATAGCTCACTGCAATCTCAAACTCCTTGGGCTCAAGTGGTCTTCCTCCCTTGGTCTCTCAAGTAGCTAGGACTGTAGGTCCAGGCCACCACGCCTGGCTAATTTTTCTATTTTTTGCCTTGCTCTTGCTCAGGCTGGTCTCAAACTTCTGACCTCAAGTGATCCTCCTACCTCGGCCCCCCAAAGTGCTAGGATTACAGGCATGAGCCACCACACCCCGCCTAAACTTTGTGGGGTTTTTTGTTTGTTTGTTTTGTTTTCCTCAATTCTCACCAAGGCTGTAACTTTGTATTTTTTGATGACAGAATTGTCTTAAGCCCTGAAGTGCTGTTTTTAGATTATTTCCAATTCAATGTCCTAGGTCTCTCTGAGTGAGGCCTGAGTCTGAAGCTTTTTGCTTTTGGGCTCTTGGCATGTATTTTTTTTTTCTTTTAGTATCACTTTGGTGAAAATGGCATTTATTTCTGAATGTTTTCAAGGGACAGTGCAGGTAGAAGCCTCAGATTAAATTTTCCCTAATTAGACCAGGTGTGGCGGCTCACGCCTGTAATCCTAGCACTCTGGGAGGCTGAGGCGGGAGGATGACTTGAGGTCAGGAGTTTGAGACCAGCCTGAACAAGAGCAAGACCCCATCTCTAGAAATAGAAATAGAAAACAAAATTAGCCAGTCACCTAAAAATAGAAACAAAAAATTAGCCAGGCATGGTGGCTCGTGCCTGTAGTCCCAGCTACTCAGGAGGCTGAGGCAGGAGGATTGCTTGAACCCAGGAGTTTGAGGTTGCTGTGAGCTAGGTTGATGCCATGACACTCACTCCAGCCTGGGCAACAAAGCAAGACTTTGTCTCTAAATAAATAAATAATAAATAAATAAATTTTCCCTAATTTGATGTAGGGGTTTCAGAGCAGGACACTTGCCACAAAGAATCTTATGTGAATCTTCTGACTATGACCATCTTTCAGAGAGAACTTTGGATTCCGCCCCCCACCCCCAGCTTATTGGTGGAATATATTTCTTTATGAGAGGCCTATATAGCTGCATAGGTCACTGTTAGTGATCTAATGTGAGGATATGGAAACATAATTTTGGCTCCTAGTAGCAATTATGTTGCACTTAGCATATAGCAACTGAATGACTGGAAGAGCATAATTTGATGAAGGCTTTACTGATGGGTCAGTTGGGTGGAAGGGCCACTCCTTATTCATTTGACTGGTAACACTCCTGCCTGAACTCAGCCATGAAGACCAAGTACGGCAGTATCTGTTCTCCAAAAGTTCCCAGTCTGCTTCCTCTCTCTAGTAACTTCTCTTCCAGACATCTTAGTACTTCGCTGCTTTCTCCTCCTCTAAAGGTAGCTAAGCAATAGTTATTTCCCTAGTGGAAAATGCCCATGGATGGGAACACTGCCAGGCTGATGGGGCTATTCTGAGACAAGGCAGCCTTATACAGCATGCATTTTTCTTTCCAACAGCTTCATTCTCACTTCTACTGGGTTTTTAAAATTCAATGTCCTTTAACACATTAACTACGCTGTGAGTTGTATTTAACTCACGCTAGTTTTGAGCCCAGGGCTTTGTGAAGCATATATAACTCATGTCTCTTCACCTTGGGAGCCGCATGAACTATTTTTCAAGTTGCATATAACTCACACACAGAGAACAATTAAAAAAACAACACATTTTTCATTAAATTAGAAAGGATTGTTTTTTTTTTTTTTCCTATTTTCCTAATAAAACACTGTGGCCACAAAGAAAAAATTTTTTTTCTAGTGTGGCAGTCAATGTGTTAAAAAGCAAACAACCACCCAAAACCCCACAAATGTACAAAATCATATAGTGTACTAAATATGCCTTCATGACACCAGTCTGAGAAAAGTTGGCTGTGACAGACAAAATGAAGGTAGGTGTTGAGATTGACAGGTCCTGGGTCTCCCATGTGTCAGGGAAGGATTCTTCACTGGAGAACAGGTAATTTACCGAAGGACCTGCTGGCTGGGCATCCAGAATTACCTACAGCCAGGCAGCTGAAAGACAATTATTCAGCAAGCAGGTGGTTGAAAGGTCACATGCCTCAGTGACAAGGAAATACTCGGTCTTCTGTAATTCAGGGTTAGTTCGTAGGTGTAAAATTGCACTTTGTTTCATATTTTTTAATGCCTATGTTGAGTTTTAGTGAGATAATAGTAGACTAGAGAAAAGGGGTTCTTCTGTCTGTTTCTTTTGGATTATGGATGTCAATTAAAAAAATCAAGCATTTAAACAATTAAATTTAGTTTTCTTTAAGTATTTTTCTTCAAAAGGCCATTCTGTCATCCAGCATGGAGTGCAGTGGCGTGATCACAGGTCACTGCAACCTCCAACTCCTGGGCTCAAGCGATCCTCCTGCCTCACCTTTCTGAGTAGCTGGGACTACAGGCAGGAGCCACCACCCCAGCTAATTTTTAAAATTTTTTTAGAGACAGAGTCTCACTATGTTGGTTGCCTAATCTGGTCTCGAACTCCTGGCCTCAAGCAACACTCCTGCCTCAGCCTCCTAAAATGATGAAAATACAGGAATGAGCCACTGTACCCACCAATTAAGAAGTCTGACTGAGGCCTATAGCCCCAGAGTAGTTCTGCCAAAGCTGCTCCAACACTGCATTTCAGTTCAGTTTATATACAGATGGTGAAGATTCAGTATATGCAATATCATAGCAAAAACTGATGTCAGGAATACCACATGGAAACTTATTATAATTTTCTAAGGGAAAAAATAAAAATAAAAATAATCCACGTAGTGGCACTGAAAATGGAAAACAGAATACATTTTAGGAAGTACAGACTCCATAGAAGTTATAAATAAGAAATTCTATCATGACAGAAATTATGTCTTGGGCATCTTTATTGCTCCACCCCTTACAAAACACGTTCAGTGGACACTGCATGGAGAAATGAGCACAGCCCAACTTTTTGATGACAGAAATGCTGTGATTTGAACTTTACTATAAATGTCATTTAATTCAAAAAAAACCTAAATTAGCTTACGTGTAGTGATGTCCATATATATTAATATTTATTGTTTAAACACAGATAGCCACGACACACTGAGTGGCTGCCAGGAAACACTGTATGAGATAAAGGAATTTTTTTAAAACTGTCTTGGGAAAACCAAGATACATGGTTACATGATTTCTGAGGTAGTGTTGTACATTATATTATGGGTTCCTTAGAGAGTTTCTGCTTCTCGCCATATATAGAAAGAATAATCATCATTCATTTATTCATCAGTTGCCATACTTCTCCTTTCTCTTGCTTATTAATGGTTCCTGAGAATTCAACGTAATTTTTATCGAAAAGCTAAACACGTTGAAAAGATTTTTTCTGTATATATTTTTTTTATTACTTTGACCATGGTCTGACAAGTGCAGTATATAAAAGATTTGAACAGCCTATGGAATGGGACAAAGACAGTAAATGAGAAGAAAATACAACTTATGTTCACATTTGAAATTACTAAGTATTTTTAAATATTATTTTATGCAATTTCAAATGAACTGGGTGATAATTTTCCCAATCAGGAACAAAGTACAAGTTAATTTATCCTAAAAGGGAATTTCCCTTTTACTGTTTTGACTTTGCTTTATGAAAAAAGGCAAATAGAAAACATTCATATCTGAAAGTTTTCATATCTCAAAAATCAAGGTATTTTCCATCTTTACCCAGAATATTACATTCATATCTGAACATTCCATAATATCAATCTAGAGTGATGCCAAAAATCCATTAATTGCACAAAATTGAATTGTGAAAGGTAAAAGACTCCCTTCTGTGCAGAACGGAAATATAGACATACGTTTCATTTTCTCCATTAAACTTAGGAGCATGTAACCCTGAAAATAGTATGATATTCACTATCTGTAGCTCTCTGTCTAAAGGTAGTTCCAGAATGAACAGGGAGTCCTAGGTGACCAAAATAACATGTATATCTAAACTGGTGAAACTTACCAATGAAAACTTTCTTTTTTCCGATCAGATGCAGAAAACCGTATGTCACAGACAAAGCATCAGGACTCAAACAGAACAACATAACTGCCTTTCAAAGTGGTGGCCCTTAGGAAGATCCCCTGACTCTTAAACAAACAAAAAGTGCTGGTCTTTCTGGCTCATGAACAGCCTTTGGACATGTGCTACTATATCTTCTCTTTGGTGCTCACCGAGCTCTTAGTGAAGGTTCAAGAATCTTCCATAGTTAAGGCCAATAACCAAGCTCTCAGCTGTGTCCTGTTCACTTCCGTCACCCTGTGCTTCCAGTGTCCCTCACCTGCATTGGCCAACCCAACACAGCACACCCACCCCTCGGAAAAATCACACTTAAGAGTCAAGTTGATGCTGATGTTTCTCTTCTTTAGCCAAAACTATCCCTGTGCATTTGGCCTTCAAGGGAGAAGGATGAGGAAGTGGCTGGGTTCTGAAGCAACCAAGTCTTTACTGCCATCTATTCCTTGATCCAAGTCACACTCTCTAGAATCTGACAGTCAGTGCCTACACCAATCACTCTGTGGATATATCTGCTGAGGCTGGACATGTCATCTGTACACACAGTGAGGGTTTGGTCACTGATTGCTGCTCTGTCCTGTGATACCTGGGTTTTCTCTCTATTATAAAGTTTCAAATAGGCTTTTCTGAAGAGGAGCTTGGCTGGCTGTGGGGAGTTAGCTATGCTCCCAGCAAAAGTTCGGGTCCCTCAGACAGGGGTCATCGCAAAGGATGAAAAAGTAGTAGGAAACAGAAATGAAAATACACAGAGCCAAAGATATAGTTTATAAAGAGCAGATTTATGAAGATAGACAAAGGAGAGTACTTGAAGGGTTACATGTCTTTCCCATCAGAGATGCAACCCTGACTGAAGTATTACACAGATATTTATAATGTACAGAGTTTCAGTTGCCAGGGGTAACAGAGGTTACATAATAACAGGTAGTTTGGTTTAGGGTCAAAGTCTTCTAAAAGGCTTCTACAGATCCTTTAACTAACTCTATCTAGGTGAACAATGGGTTATAAAATCTTCTTAGGGCAAACTTCTAAATTTTAAGATAAGGCTATTACTTTAGCAAAAACGGAGACATCTTGGTTCTGGTTATTGTGTAACAGAGATTTCAGAAGTCAAGCATGAGCTGTCCCCTATGCTATTTACTTTAACCACATTGTTCCGTCTGGGCCCCAGCTCAGGCAGCATATCTTATTGATCAGCTCTTATCTCTGATTAGTTGTCATCTCAGGCAGCCTGTCTTTGTTGATCACCTCCCCATCCCATGGCTCCATGCAAGACCTGCTTTGTCTTTCACAGCAGGTGAGAGCCAAAGCAGCTGCTACTGACCAAAGGCAGCTTTTGATATGCAAACTAACGCATTTACATTTTCCTTTAGGGCAAAGCCTTGCAAGACTCCTGAAATCATTTCTGTCTCTGAAAATATAGGGGGCATTTCTATAAATCAATAATTCTTAGGCCCAACAGCTAGCACCTTCAAGGAAGTGATTGGATTATTCAATGCCACTATATATTATAAAAACTAACTTTTCCATGTTGCCTTTTATTCTACAGTGCTGGCATTAAGAGGGCTGGGTATAAATTGGCATCACGAGCTTATTACATAAGCAAAAAAGGCTTGGTTGGAATGGTGATGCTAATTTTTTCCCTACCAAGTCTTCCATTCAGTGGACAATGACATAAACATATTAGCCTCACTTGACTTGGTAAGGAGTTTTGTTTTTTAAAGAATTATATAGCTTCCTAAGAAGAAAGTGAATTTATATATTTCAACTGAGGTCCTTTATACAAAACAGTATCTATACATTGTAGGAAGTATTTTCCAGTTTACAGAGTAAGGCAGAAACATACCTGGGTGTCTGGAGCTGGCCTCCCCTCACCACAAAGACAAGTTTTGTGCTTTTGGAGAGAAACATGTCACATACCTTCATACCAATGTTCAAGGACCATGATGGACCACGACAAAAACAAGGACATTTTGTATGTCTCTAAATTTAATGGAAAAGAACATTCCAAATCATAGAAATGACTTTATTCCCCTGTTCTGATGAGGTGACTGATTGGTAATTCTAATCACTTAGGGTAACCTCCACTCTGTCTTTCTGCCCTCTATCAAGAACTATTATAGATAGCAAAGGAAGAACTATGTTCACATCTTGGCAGCAGCCATTTATAGAGAAATGACTCAATCTCACGAATAGCAATCAGTGCACCTAAAACACAAATTTTGTAAGAGATTCTATTGAGAACCGTCTCACTGATACATGTCACAGTCATTTATAGCTTACAGCCACATTTATTGCTACAATTTATTATACCCTCCTTGACAACAGGCATGATACTGGTGATCTTTGACAATAGAGCCATAGTCCCCAACATTTTTGGCACCACGGACCGTTTTCATGGAAGGCAATTTTTCCACAGATGGAGCGGGGGTGGGGAGGCAGTGGGTGGGTGGTGCTTTTGGGATGATTCAAGCACATTACATTTATTGTGCACTTTATTTCCATTATTATTACATTGTAATATACAATGAAATAATTATACATCTCATCATAGGTTGGGGACTCCAGCAATAGAGAATTCATAACAGCATGAGTTAGACGCTGGGATTACTATTACTGAAGGAAAATTAGGATAAGATAAAAATTGTAAGTATAGTACCATGAAAAGGAAAATACACAAAGGGAAAAAAATGACTGAAGTTTATGCACATGGTAATAAGGACTGACAATGTCAAAAGAATAACTTGGTGTCATTATAACTTGATCTAATCCATGATGGCAACAGGAAATTTTAATATATCATCTCATTAATTGAAAATGAGAATAATGTGTTAGTATACAAGTTGTTAAAAACAGTTAAGAAACTATTTTTAGGAAACATACAGAAACTTTGGTAGCCAAAAAAAAAAAATACATATTGTTTTTAATCACATACAACATAATAAAAAATGAACTGAGGCATTACACTCAGCTGTGAATAACACAAAACACTAAAAATTTCCTGATAAGAGGAAGGTGCTTATTCTCATATGACAGTTCTGGGTGAGACTGGTCACTGCCCAGTGCAGCAGGAGATAAGCTCCCATCCACTTGGTTTTGACAGCAGCATTGTAGCTGCCATGCTGATTCAAGAACACAGTCACTACTAGGAGGAAAAATGTCCTTGCAACACAAATTACCACTTATACCAATTCAATCAACAGACTAGAAAGTTGAGCACGAGAGGCTATTCCCATCCATGACAGTCTGAATTAGCTCTCTGGTAAAGACATTATAATGCTAGAAGAACAACCAACTGCAGATTGCTTTTTTTTTTTAGGTCTTTAAAGAATTTTTGTTCTTTTCATTCAATTCTCCTCAATTTCCTTTCTACCACTGATGGATCTTTAATGTAGAACGTCCAGGGAGATTTCTGGAAACCTACACATAGAAGAAAATGAAATTGAAGTGATTTTGAGGATACTCTTGATTGGCAAGCCAAGGATTCATAAAAACGAATTTGAGGCAGGGATCCACACATTCCCGGCCGGGCGATCCACCCGCCTCGGCCTCCCAGAGTGCTGGGATTACAGGCGTGAGCCACCGCGCCCGGCCGGGAATGTTTTCTTATCTAGGAAAATAAAAAAGGCCCCCATGAAAATTTTGACGAATTCAATTCTATTAAAATTAAGGAGAATCAGCCGGGCGCGGTGGCTCACGCCTGTAATCCTAGCACTCTGGGAGGCCGAGGGGGGAGGATGGCTCAAGGTCAGGAGTTCAAGACCAGCCTGAGCAAGAGCGAGACCCCGTCTCTACTAAAAATAGAAAGAAATTATCTGGACAACTAAAATACATACATAGAAAAAATTAGCCGGGCATGGTGGTGGTGCATGCCTGTAGTCCCAGCTACTCAGGAGGCTGAGGCAGGAGGATCGCTTAAGTCCAGGAGTTCGAGGTTGCTGTGAGCTAGGCTGATGCCACGGCACTCTAGCCCGGGCAACAGAGTGAGACTGTCTAAAGAAAAAAAAAAGAAAGAAAGAAAGAAAGAAAGAAAGAAAGAAAGGAAGGAAAATCTGTCAAGGTCAGGCTCAAAGAAAGAGTTGTTTGGGATGTCTCCTGGAGAAAGGGTTTATGAATTTAACAGTTTATTTAGGTTAGAACCTTAAATTGACTCCAAGTGACAGTCTCTTGTTGTGAAAATGAAAGATTTGAAGGAGGGACCGTTTCCACACTGTGACAAGGGGACAGACGGATATGTGAGGAAGCCTTGGCCATGCCTCATCCCAAATTCCTATTTCCACGAGGACATCAGGCCCTCTGTCCTTTCCCAGTCTTGCCTGGCCTAGTGTGGGGTCCCCTCCTGCTCTGAGGCGACAGGGTCCCGGCCCTGGACACTGAGTCCTGGGGCGCCACCCAATCAGGGGCGCTGGGGCGGGGCCTGAAGCCACACCCAATCAGGGGCGCCGGGGCGGGGCCTGAAGCCACCCAGTGAGGGGCGCCGGGGCGGGGCCTGAAGCCACACCCAATCAGGGGCGCTGGGGCAGGGCCTGAAGCCACCCAATGAGGGGCGCCGGGGCGGGTCCTGAAGCCACACCCAATCAGGGGCGCTGGGGCAGGGCCTGAAGCCACCCAATGAGGGGCGCCGGGGCGGGGCCTGAAGCCACACCCAATCAGGGGCGCCGGGGCGGGGCCTGCTTGCTGTCCATTCAAATGCGCCGCGGGAAGGAGGCGGCGACCTCCCAGCTCCCAGTGTTCCTGTGTGTCCCGCCCGCGGCGATCTGGGTCCCATCTTCGCTGCTTCCAGAGGCTGCAGGTGCCTCCACCACAGATCCTGTCTCGCCGCCACCTACCCCGTGACCTGTACTGATCTAAGGAGCCGTAGAGAGGACGCCGGGACACCTGGAAGCCGGGGAATGGTGAGTGTGCGGGGCCCGGGGGCCCCAGATCAGGAGGAGGGGCTGGTTGGAACCGGCTGGAACCGGCTGTGGCGGGACCCGGGCCTCCCTGCGGTCCGCTCCGGAGTCTGCGGACCGGACCCGAGTCGCCGCTGGCGCAGCTCGGCCCTCGGTCCCCCCGGCCCGCGGGGTGGGGCTGGGCCGGCAGCCGGGCCGCCGGGTGTCCTGTCCTGTCCCTGCGTGGCGACCTCGGCCCCGGTCCCGGAGCCCTCTCTGGGCAGCTCCGTGCCCACAGCCCCGCATCTCTCCAGATTGTGCGGTGACGGCGGGCGGGTCATCGGGGGAGGGTTCTGTCGGTTGTTATGGAAACCGCAAGAGCTTTTCCGGCTAGGTCTGTTTGTTCGCTGCAGGGAGGGCCAGTTATTAAGACAAGGAGAATTGCGAAGGAAGAAAGGAATTTTTAATAGGAATTAGGGAGAGCGGGACAAGTGGCCTCAAATCTGTCTCCGAAAGTGAGGGGGGGGCGGGGGGCGGGGGGCGGGTGCGTGACTTGGGGCGGGTTGTTGGGGAAGATGAGTCTTCGTGCCAAGACGTCTGCGCGGGGACCTTCGGAGGAGTCTCAACTCCTTTGTTTTGCAGAAATTCCGCCATTTCTGGAAAACAACCCCAAAAGGTCCAGTGGTTAGTTAAGGGGAAAGATTACAAAAGACATACCTGGGTCGTTGAAATTTGTTCATAGAGCCGGTTACAGATATGTGGGGTTCCTGAGCGAGGCGGGGGGCTGTGGTTTGTGGGGTCCCCACAGTCCCTCCTTATTCCTGTTAAAAAGTCAACTGACGCACTGTTAAAATTAAGGAGTTTATTTGGGCAAACAGTGGTTCATGAATGAGAAAAAGCCCAGTCGTGGTTGGTGGTTTGTGGTGCAAGGAAAGGCTTTTATAAGGTGCAGGAGAGGCCAACCCAGGTCAAGTACTTGATTGGTTACAGTTATGTTGTTGCCCTATTTGAATTTGTCAACCTGAAATAAGTGAAAGGATCACAGTTCACTTTTAAAGATTTTATTCAAGCGAAAAGCTAAGAATGACCATTCTAGAAAGTACATACTCCAGAGAAATAGGTTCAGTGCTCCGAAGTTAAAAGTGAAGTTCTTGCTTTATACAGGCAATGAACAAAGAAAGGTAGCAGAATTGCAACGTTTTGTATACAAGGCCGGTTTATGGGGTACAAGAGTTTAATTAATTCCAGGTTGTGTTTTTTCCATAGAATTCAGTTTCCTGGCTGCTCAGGTTTCCCTCCCACACTGCCTTGGAGTGAGCCACCCTGGGCTCCATCTGCAGGGTCAGGGTGGGTCCCAAGCTTGGGAATGTGCTGACCTATGGGAGTGTGGGGTCCCTTGTGAACTCGGGGTGATGCCAGCTGCCTGCCTGAGCTGCTTCCCTTTGGTTTCCTTTGCAGAATCTTGCTGCCGTATATTTGCTCTTTACCTAAGCATTTAAGAATTTTCTTCCATGATCTGGGTGTAAGAATTTTATTCACTTGGTCGGAACCTTAGTAGACTGTGTGATAAGGTCTGAAGAACCAAATAGAGTTCTTGAAATAAATTGTTTGATGCTAAGTTGAAATAATAATATAAATACTCAGGGACACACCACCCAGGGAAACCAAAAGACCTCGGACAGTCCTGGTGTGCCTCCCTGATCTTACCTCCCTTTGGCATCCAGAGGTGACCAAAGTTGTGATTCTTTTCTTTACTCTTTATAGCTTTATCATCTCTTTATCACAAAGCTGAGTTTTGCCACTTTTGAGTTTTCAGTAACTTAATATTACCATTAATATACCACTAATGTGGTATGCTGAAATGGTTTATTTCTGGTGCCTTTGTCTCTCTCCTTGCCTCAGTTGTACACACACAGCTATCTAAAGTCATCAGACACCCAGTTGACTCATCCATTGCATTGCTTATGGGACTTGGGTTGCTTCGAGTTTATTTTTTGATCTTGTTAAGAATGTCATTCCTGGTTTTGTCCCCAAGTGAAAATGGAACATGAAGTTTTTTATCCATTGGGAAAAAGTTGCTGGGCTGTAGATGATGGATACATTGATATTGAGTCGGAAATGCAGTAAAGTGTGTATGAATTAATCATCTGACTTTCATACATGTTAATTCTTGTGATTTACTAACACTTGGAGTTTAACTCATTTCCACTGAATCATTACTCTCCTCTCCATCTCCCCAGCCCCCTTAATCCCTGGCAAGGAGTGATGATTTTACTGCCCCTAGAGTTTTGCATTTTGTAAAATATTATATACATGAAATCATACTGTAAGTAGCCATTTCAGAATAGCTCCTTTCCTGTAACAATATGCATTTAAGGTCTTCCCATGGTTTAAAGCTCATTTCTTTTTATTATTGAATAATATTTCATTGTATGGGTGTCCCAGTTTGTTTGTCCATTCAGCTATTGCAAGCCTCATCTTGAGCTTGGTGTCATGTCTGGCGACTGTAGTCCTAGCCATTTGGGAGGTTGAGGCAGGAGGATTACTGGAGGCCAGGAGTTAGAGACCAGCTTACCTTTGGTGGTGTCAGTGTTTTGGATTTCAGCTACTCTTCCAGGTATTTGGTGGTACTTCATTGTTTTAATTTGCTGTTCTCTAATGACATCTGATGTTGAGCATCCTTTCTTATGTTTGGTGGCTATTATGTATGTCTTCTTAGATGCTGTGTATTTCCAGAGCTTTTGTTTAGTTTTTCATTGGTTGGTTATTTTCTTTTTAAGTACTGAGAGTTCTTTGTACATTTTGGGGAATAGTTCTTTATGAGACAGGTGTTTTACAGCTATTTTATCCTACTCTGCAACCCATCTTTCATTCTATGAACAATGTCTTTTGCAAAACAGAAAGTTTTTAATTTGAATGAAGTCCAATTGAGCAATTTTCACAGGTCTTACTTTTGCTGTTGCATGTGAGACCTTGAAAGATCCAAGGTCATCTTGATTTTTCACCTGTGTTATCATCTAGAAGTTCCAAATTTTGCATTTTCCATGTAGGTTAATGATGCATTTTAATAATGCATTTGGGTTTGTTTCTGGGCTGACTGTTGTGTTCCATTAATGTATTTGTGCATTCTTTTTGAAAAGTCAATACCATGCTGTCTTGATTACTGTAGCTTTATAGGAAGTGTTATAGACAGCTTTTTTCCTTAAGTATTATGTTGGCCATTTGGGGTCTTTTGCATTTCTGTGTCTCTGTCTGTGTTTGCATATCTGTATATGCAGTGACAAAGTCTGTTTTTCTGTCAGGGGTGCTACTATGTGTATGTCCTATGAATCTGGAAGGCTTTTCTTTTATTTTCTGGCCAGGTTGTCCTAGTAGCACCTCCTTTCCCAAATGAATAGAAGGAATGAGAGCAGGCGTCATTTATTGTGTCTTATTTTTGGGAGAAAGCATTTGACCTTTCACCGTTGAGTGTGGGCGTGGCTGTGTGTTTTTTGTACATGCCTGATGGTAGATTGAGGAAGTTCCCTTCTATTTCTAGTTTATTGAGTATTTTTATCATGAAGGGGTGTTGAGGTTTGTCACATGATTTTTGGCATCTATTAGGATGTACTTGTTTTTAATGTTGATTCTATTACTTTGGTGGATTGCATGAGTGGATTTTAAGAGGTAACAGCAATGTTATTTTCCTGGATTAAATCTTATTGTTCATGGAGTATTATTATCATCATATATTGCTGGATTCTTCTTGCAAATATGTCACTGGGGCTTTTTGTATCAGCATTTAAAGGGGATATTCATATACAGTATTATAATACTGTCTATCATTGTTTACTATAGTGTCATGTGTGTTTATAGATACATATATGCATGCACACAAATGTATGTAGTATATGGCCTAGTTATATCAGTAATTGGTTAATATATATAACGTATATACAACTACATATATGAATGGTATTACAGTATAATATGTTATTATGCTATTATAGTATAAATTTATGTAGTTTTATCCTTTATGGTATAGTGGGTTTCAGTTCCATGTCAGCCTGCAGAATAATTCAAATATGCCAGTCTCAGCCTTTTATGGGAACAAAGCTTCACCTCACCCCCTTGATGCTATAGAGTGTGCCATCCAAAAATCTTCATAATCTTTGATTTAGGAGAAAGAGTCTGTGATATGACAACAGAAGCACTAGGAACAAAGAAAAAAATGTAATTTAGACTACATCAAAATTTAAAACTTTTGTGCTTCAAAAGACATCATCAAGGCTGGGCGCGGTGGCTCACGCCTGTAATCCTAGCACTCTGGGAAGCCGAGGCGGGTGGATTGTTTGAGCTCAGGAGTTCGAGACCAGCCTGAGCAAGAACGAGACCCTGTCTCTACTAAAAAAAAAAAATAGAAAGAAATTATCTGGCCAACTAAAATACATATAGAAAAAATTAGCCGGGCATGGTGGCACATGCCTGTAGTCCCAGCTACTCGGGAGGCTGAGGCAGTAGGATCGCTTAAGCCCAGGAGTTTGAGGTTGCTGTGAGCTAGGCTGACGCCATGGCACTCACTTGAGCCAGGGCAACAAAGCGACACTCTGTCTCAAAAAAAAAAAAAAAAAAAGACACCATCAAGAAATTGAAAAGTATATGGCCATAGGCCATACGACCATGAGCCCAGCAGATCTCAACTGAAGTCAGTAGGGTAGCTAAGTGGGGTTGACCCCAGTTGGCAGTTGGATAGGAGAGCACCTGGGAATACCAGGTACTGTAAGCTCTAAGAAAGAAAGAAAGAAAGAAAGAGAGAGAGAGAGATTGAAATTGAAAAGAGAATTCAACAAGTAGAAGAAAACCTTGCAAATCCTGTATCTGGCAGGGATATGTATCAAGATGAGCTTGAACCTCAGTCTTCTACATCACACAGGATCGGGAGTGGATTGGCAGCCAGACTCTCAGACCTCCTGTCCCATCACTGCAGGAAGCAAGCTCCACCCTGGGCCCTTTCTGGGCACCCACAGTTTTGTATATCACACAGTTTATGAGATTACAACATAGTGGCCTTTAGGAGAGAAATCTGACTTCCCGGTGTTTTGGGTTTGTGGTTGGGAGGGACTCTCAGGACACCCCCTCCCTCCATGGAATCAGGCTTGGGTGGGCCCGGCAGGATGGCCTGTGTGGACCCCAGCTCTCCCTTCCTCCCCACAGGGGGGGAGCCTGTTCTCTCCTGTGAATTCCAAACATGGGAAGCTGAGTCTGAAGTCTGTCAGCTGTCTTTTGTGAAAAGAGATTGCTCTGAAAACTTGTTACAAAATGTCAAGAAAGGCTATAATCAACCCAACTGCAATATGAGTCACAAGAACTATAGTAGCAGAGAGAGATTAAACCCAAACTTGATTGCAACTGACAGTATTGAAATTATAGCCAATGGACAAGGTGAGGGAAAGAATGGAACTTGGTTAGGTAGGAAGAGTCAGGGGAGGTAAGCTTGATTAATTACGACAGGTGAGGGAAAGGGAACTTGACTGAATATTAAGCATGGGGGATTCTTCTAAGAGTGCCTTAGAAGGATTCTTGCTGTAACTGAGCTCTGCAGGACAAGGTGACAGCCTAGTCAAAAGAGGGTTCTGAGGAGGCTGATTCAAGTTTGGTCAAGGAGAGAGTCCTTGAGCCCCAGCCTAGTTCTTCCTAGGCCTGACAATAAATCCCTAAATTTTTGGTTCCATCCTCACATTCCAAAACACCAACTTCCCCTCTCCGACTGTCATGATTATGGACTATGTGTCCCCCGTACTACATTGGGAACAGCTGTAGTATTTTCATTACAGTTTTTCCAGAAAGCAGCAAATGATTCTATTTAAAAGTTTTAAATTTTGTTTATATGAATATTTTTGAGGAGAGTAAAGCACCGAAGAACTACCTGAAACTACATTGTGTAAAATGGGCTGGGCATGGTGGCTCACGCCTGTAATCCTGGCACTCTGGGAGGCTGAGGCAGGAGGATCTCTTGAGCTGAGGAGTTCGAGACCAGCCTGAACAAGAGTGAGACCCTGTCTCTAGTAAAAATAGAAAAAATTAGCGAGGCGTGGTCTTATGCACCTATAATCCCAGCTACTCAGCTACCTGGGAGGCTAAGGCAGGAGGATCACTTGAGCGCAGGAATTTGAGGTTGCTGTTGCGAGCTATGATGATGCCACTGCACTCTAACTGGGGCGACGGAGTGAGATTCTGTCTTAAAAAAAAAAAAAAATTGTGAAATACTTGCGCCTAATGATTTGTGATGTTGAGAGCATCTTTTCATGTGCTTGTGGCCATTTGTGTATGACTCAGAGAAATGTCATTAAAACCCTTTACAAATCTTTTAATCAATTTGTTTGCTGCTTTGGTAGTATATATGACTTATTATTTTTAATTGTTGTAAAGAATACACTGGAAAATATACTACCAACTTGAGAATTTTTAAGCATACAGTTAAGTGAATAATGTTAACTATCCTCACCTTGTTATGTGGCCACTCTCCAGAATCTTTCATCTTGTAACGCTCATATTTTATGCCCACTCAACACCACATCTCTCTTCCCCTTCCTCTCAGCCACTGACAATAGCATTCCACTTCCTATTTTTTGAGTTTGACAACTTTCATCACTTACCTAAGATGAATCATATTGTATTTTTCTTTTTCTGACTGGCTTTTTGTAGTTAGTGTAGTGTCCTGCATTTCATGCATGTTGCAGCATGGGATAGGCTGTTATTTTATGTGATTAAATAGTATCCCATTGAATGTATGTGCGTACCTCATATTGCTTACCCACTCATTCCTCAAGGACATTTGGCTCGATCCACCTGTGGGCTAGCATGATCAATTCTTTTCATATAGCTTTTCAAGATCCTGCTTTCAATTCTTTTGAACTGAATCTTAATGTATGGGGAAAGAGTTGTAATTTTATTATTTATTTTTGGGGAACTGCCATAGTGTTTTTCATATGGGCTGAACCAGCTTACATTCCTTTGGACAATGACATGGGCTCCAATTTTTCAACATCCTCACTAAACCTTTTTATTTGAGGTGTTTGATTTTGTTGTTCCTGTTGTTGAGTCATAGGATTTCTGTGTTTTGTTTTTTTTTTTTTTTGAGACAGAGTCTCACTCTGTTGCGGGGGCTAGAGTACCGTGGCGTTAGCCTAGCTCACAGCAACCACAAACTCCTAGGTTCAAGCAATTCTTCTGCCTCAGTCTCCTAAGTAGCTGGGACTACAGGCATGTGCCACCATGCCCGGTTAATTTTTTTTCTCTATATTTTTAGTTGTCCGGCTAATATCTATTTTTAGTAGAGACAGGGTCTTAACTCTTGCTTAGGCTGGTCTCTAACTCCTGACCTCAAGTGATCCTCCAGCCTCAGCCTCCCAGAGCGCTAGGATTACAGGTGTGAGCCACCATGCCTGGCTCATATATGCTTTTTTTTTTTAACTTAAGATTGGGCACCCTGGAGTTTGTACCTCTAACATTGTCCCCATTCAGCCTTCAACAATTCATCAATTACAATTTAGGTTTTCTTACCCCAGTACTGTTTCCCACAAAAGCGTCTGCTCTTGGGTTTCTGTTTCAGTTATGACTCTGTTATCAGTTGGGTGGTGGTGTCCCATCGAAAATACCATCAAAAGTTAAATTTTGCAAACAAGCATTTTCAAGAATATGCAGTCTCAGGATTGCTGATGCTAACATTTTTCTGCACAGTAATCAGCAGAACTTTGTTGTGATCAGTGCTACAGATCCACTGCACAAAGAGGCATTAGGGGAGACCCAGGCAGCGCATCTTTCTGGATTCACCAGCAAGATGGAATTTCCTATTCCCCTGTTGCTTTACCCAATAGTTCCATTCTAGCATCAGAATTCCTGTGTGGAAGGAAGTGAGTGTGAACAGAGAATAAGAATCTGATGACCAAGTCTTGGAATAAATGTTTGGAGTTCACAGCATCATGTGAACTTCTTAGCATACAGTATAGGTCCCCAGGGCTGTGAGTCTCACCCATGCTCCTCTGCACATGTGGGATGTTTCAGGATTCAGTGGCATTTGAGGATGTGGCTGTGAACTTCACTCTGGATGAGTGGGCTTTGCTGGAACCATCCCAGAAGAATCTCTACAGAGATGTGATGCGGGAAACCTTGAGGAACCTGTCCTGTATAGGTAAGGGTGACAACATTCCTTCCCTCAGTGATTCAGAGAACAAGTGTTTCTTATTCATAAGTGCTGTTCAGTGATTTGGAATATGGACAGAGAATACTTTGGTGAATAAATCAAGCATGACTGCATTGTACCATGAACATAGAAACTAACAATTTTTTCATAATTTTGTAATAATTCATGACTATTTTTCTTGGTCTATATTTTATTTTATCACCCCCCTTTTGGGTCTATATTTTAGGGAAAAAATGGAAAGACCAGAACATTGAGGAACAGTACCAAAATCCCAGGAGAAATCTAAGGTAATATATTCATAAGACATAGCAATGTCTCTAAAGAGAATTTTAGAATGTCAGAAAATATTCCAAACATGTAAACAAAACAAATAAGCCCAGCGTCAAATGTATCTATTCTTAGAAAATTTTCTCTAAAAAAATATACTTAGGCCAGGCACGGTGGCTCATGCCTGTAATCTTAGCACTCTGGGAGATCAAGGCAGGAGGATTGCTTGAGGCCAGGAGTTTGAGACCAGCCTGAGCAAGAGCAAGACCCTATCTCTGCCAAAAAATAGAAAAAATTATCAGGGCATAGTGGCAGGCGCCTGTAGTCCCAGCTACTTGAGAGGCTGAGGCAGACTCACTGGCACCCGAGAGTTTGAGGTTGCAGTGAGCTGTGATGAGGCCACTGTACTCTAGCTAGGGTGACAGAGCGAAACTCTGTCTCAACAACAACAACAAAAAAAAACTTAAATTCGAGAAAGATATTTAATGTTTGTGAGATAGTTTACTTGGACATAGTGTTATGAAATCCCATATGAATATTATTTTTTGATAGTAGGTATGACGGGGCCATCTTACAGAGCATGTGGTCTATTCATGTTCAAACACTTCAGACAGGGCATAAAGCCTGTGCTTTTCTTTATAATGTTAAAAATGTTGGTGTAATACTTATTAATAAGTATAGAATTATTCATAAATAAACCCTTAATATTGTGCTTCTCATTTTCTACAGAAGTCTTATGGGAGAGAAACTCTTTGGAGGGGAAGGCGATAGTGAGTGTGGAGCAACCTACAGCCAGGTTCCTGAACACATGCTGACCAAGAAAACTCCTGGAGTAAAACCATGTGAAAGCAGTGTGTGTCAAGAAGTCTCTGTTGGTCATTCATCCTTTCATAGGCACATCAGAGCTGACACTGAACACAAACCATATGCATACAAAGAACATGGAGGAAAGCTGTACACCCGTAAGCAACATGAGAAAGTCTTCAGGCATCGTAACTCTTTTCAAACACATGAAACGCCTCTCACTGGAGACAAACCCTATGAATGTAAGGAATGTGGAAGAACCTTCAAGTCTCTCACAAGTCTTCGTAGACACATGGTAAGGCACAATGGACATGGACCTTATATATGTAAATTATGTGGAAAAGTCTTTGCTTATCTCAGTTTATATCTTATACATGCAAGGATTCACACTGGAGAGAAACCATATAACTGTGAACAATGTGGTAAAGCTTTCCGTATCTCCAGTTCCGTTCGAGCACATGAAAGAACTCACACTGGAGAGAAGCGTTATCGATGTAAGGAATGTGGGAAAGCCTTCATTCATTACAGTTCCTTTCACAGACATAAAAAGAGTCACACGGGAGAGAAGTCATATGAATGTAAGGAATGTGGGAAAGCCTTCATTTATTTCAGTTCCTTTCATAGACATAAAAGAAGTCACACTGATGAGAAGCCGTATGAATGTACAGAATGTGGGAAAGCCTTCAATTTGCCCAGTACCTTTCGTAGACATAAAAGAACTCACACAGGAGAGAAGCCATATGAATGTAAGGAGTGTGGGAAAGCATTCAACTGTTCTGGTTCCCTTCATACTCATAAAAAAACTCACACTGGAGAAAAACCCTATGAATGTAAGCAATGTGGGAAGGCATTTTCTCATCTGAAAAGTGTTCAGAGGCACATAAAGACACACACTGGAGACGAACCTTACAAATGTAAGATGTGTGGGAAAGGGGCTTATGCTCCGAGTGCACTTGAAAGACATGAAAGAATTCACACTGGAGAGAAGCCTTATGAATGTAAGCAATGTGGGAAAGCCTTCAATTGTCCCAGTTCATTTCGATATCATGAAAGGAGTCACAGCAACACACTCTATGAGTGTAAGCACTGTGGTAAAGCCTTCCGTTGTCCCAAGTATGTTCGAAAACATGAAAAGACTCACACTGGAGAGAAATCCTAAGAAGGTAAGGAATGTGGGAGAGGCTTTATTTACCCCACTTTCTGCAAAATATGTGAAAGAACTCATACTATTAATATATGTGAGAAATCCTATTAATGTAAAGAATTTGGAAAGCATTCAGTTGTCCCAGAACTTTCAAACACAGGAAAATAGAGTGGAAACAACCTTGTGAGATAAGTGACTTTTAAGTAAAGAGACCTGTGATAGGAAAATAAAATCCAGAGTTGGATGATTCCATGGTACAATTCACCAGTAGCCCATTTTACGTGAGATTTAGAAGGCAGACAAGGGAGAAGTATTAGTTATGTTTTAGATGCACCATACAGGGAGACAACCAGATTCACCCGGGCTGTGTGGACATTTGCTTTCAGCCCAACGTGCTTCCAGCCCTGATTCCTTGGCTTGACAACCAAGAATATCCTCAAAATCATTTGACTTTCATTTTATCAGAGGTGTAGGTTTTCAAGGATGTTTCTGTGGTAGAAAGAAATGGAAAAAAAAAAATAAGAAAAAATATGTTGAAGAAGATTAAAAGAAAAAAGAAACCAACAATCTGCAGTTTGCTTGACCTTCAAACATTGTAATATCTTTACCAGAAAGTGAATTCAGACTGCCATGGGTGGGAATATTCTCTCATGTTCAACTCCCATGAAAAATGACCAAGGTAGCAACAGCAAGGAGCAAACAGCATCATCACTAGGCCTCAAGGAAAAACAGGATGGAGCCATCACCGGACTCCAGTAAGACCCTGAACTTCAACGGAGGCCAATTCAGCAGGAGCTGTGGCCTGTAGCAGAGGAAAACAAGACTGCCAACCCCCAGGACAGCAGGGTGGCAGCCAGGCGAATGAAGAACCTCACTTTTCTCTCTTCCTATATGTTGGTTTCCTCCTGGTACCATGAGTTGAACCGACTGGAAGCCAGAGGCTGTGGGAACCTGACTTTTATACTTGTAGGTTAGCTGCGTGGGACACAGAACCATATAGAGTATGAAAGTGCATCTACCAGGTAAATAAGTGTCTTTAGCACTGGGCTAGTTTGTACTTTTTCTCAGAGATTCAGCTCAAGTACTGTATCTTGGGAAAATTATGGCATGACTTTTTTAAAGTGCCAAGATCATCACCTCCCTTCTTTTCCTCTTTGAGCAGATGTATGCAAACCTAACCTACTTTGGTAGGTAAGGGACCAAAGAGAATGGCAATTCTAGTTTCTCAGAAAGAAATATTTAATCAAGAATTACCAAGAGAAGGGATGTCTTGGGTGACCACGTGACATGGTGGGTCCCTGTGCCCATCTTCCAGAAAGTATCCTTTATATAGCAAGATTTTAGGGTAACAGACTTGTACAGCTGGTCATATTTGCAGGCTTTCTTACTAAAACTTGTGACCCCTTGTGAGGTTAGATAAGCATCTTTATGAATCATTAGCTATGCTACAGGCATTGTTTAAACATTTTGCTATAGAGCACTTTGATATGCAGGAGTCAAACATCAGTCACCATGGCAGTTTCACTTTAAGATATTAATGTCACTCTGACATGCAACAGGCTGTTTTCCTACACTTCACGCCTGGAAACCAGCCCTTCCAATCTCACATGCCCTCCTCTTCTTCAACAGTCCCTGGGCCTAGAGGGAGGGTGCTTGATATTGTATAGTTTTAGGAGCAGTGCATTGGCTCCATTGGAGGCAGATGGTGCAGTAACACTAAAGGCAAAAACAGGATAGTAAACAACATATGAATATAATACCTACCCCAAGAAACACATTCCGCCACCAGTCACCCCAGGACCCACATCAGCTATGAAGCTAATCATTCAAACTGGGGATTTGATCTGAGAGATTGGTTATTTCAGTTTCGTTATGGTTTGATTATGGGTTTTTTTGACCCTGCTAAGTCTCATTCAGGCTGTTTTCCTACAACAACTAGTATATAAGTACTAGAAACACTGAATTACCACTATTTCCTTCCCATTCATAGGGCATAAAGCCAGAAATACAACGGGGCCGTGTAGGACCATGTCTAGGGCATGCTACTAAGTGTGAAACAAAGTGATAAAATGCAAGAGGCCATGTTTGCTTATTTTTCCTTACAAGCATAATTTCACAAAGCCCCTGACTCTGTGAGGATGTGCAGCTCTCTAGAAAGATGCTTTGAAAAGAAAACAGGATAGGCTGGGCATGGTGGCTCACACCTGTCATCCTACCACTCTGGGAGGCCGAGGCAGGAGGATTGCTTGAGCTCAGGAGTTCGAGACCAGCCTGAGCAAGAGCAAGACCCCGTCTGTACTAAAAATAGAAAAAAATTAGCTGGGCATGGTAGTGCATGCCTGAAGTCCTAGCTACTCGGGAGGCTGAGGCAGCATGATTGCTTGAGTCCAGGAGTTTGAGGTTGCTGTGAGCTATAATGACGCCACTGCACCCTACCCAGGGTGAGAGAGTGGGACGCTTATCTCAAAAAAAAAAAAAAAAGGAAAGAAAGAAAGAAAATAGGATAGAGCACACCACATCCCACATCCCTTGCCTGAGTCACTATATTCCTTAAAAGATAAATACCCCATGTAGGCGTGGTGGCTCATGCCTGTGATCCTAGCACTCTGGGAGGCTGAGGCAGGAGGATCTCTTGAGGTCAGGAGTTCGAGGTTGCAGTGAGCTGTGATGACACCACTGCACTCCAGTCTGGGCAACAGAGTAAGACCCTGTTTCAAAAAATAAATAAATAAATAACCCTAGTCCTGGCCTTTTTCTACACATAAGATAAAGTCTGACTGTGTTAGTGATTATGCATCTGTAAATTATAACACGATCTACTCTTGCACCCAAACTTAGATGTGAGTTTGCACATAGTCTTCAGCACCTGTATATTGTTAACAGAAAAAAACCAAACTCTGTAAAATAATGTAAAAGAATTTATTCTAAGGCCAATATGAGTGACCTTGACTCAGGGAACATATCTCAAGAGGTCTTGAGAAAATGCACCCGAGGTGGCCAGATTACATTTGATTTTACACATTTTAAGGAAGTGGGAATTGTAGGAAAAAATCATAAATCAATACATGGAAAGTATACACTGGTTTGGCCCAAAAAGGTGGGATATCTCAAAGCAGAGGCTTATAGCTTATAGGAGAGTTCAGAGAGTGTTTGGTTTGTAATTAGTTAAGGAAATAAAGCTTTGTCTAAAGATTTGGAGCCCGTAGATAGGAATGCTTGAGTTAAGATAAAGGTCTACTATCTGCCATGTCTGGTTGCAAAGTAAGCCGCATTATTCTGGGTAAATAAAAACCCATTTAATGAAACTTTAGGGGCTGCTAGATATGCCTGAGCCTTTGCCTTGCATGGTGTTAGGTCCTGTTTGCAGTTAATCTCAACTCCAAAGGGGCAGGGGCAGAACAAGGCGTGTCCAACTTCTCTTCTCTTCTTGGCCGAAAACTCAGTTTTAAGGCTCTTCTGGCGTCCCCTTGGCCAAGAGGGGATCCATTTAGTTGGCAGGGAGCTTAGGGTTTTATTTTTAGTTCACAACATAACCTGAACTGAAATACTGTGTTGGAGCAGTCTAGCAGAACTGAACTGCTCTCAGGTTCTAGGCCTCCTTGGTCTATAGTTCTCAGTGACACTTCTAAATAAATGTAACTTTCGTTCTTTAAAAAGTTTAATTTTTTCTTCAGTCAACATCAGTAATCTAAAAGAAACACAGAAGAATTTCCTGTCTCTATGATCATCTCACTAACAAGTCAACACCAGACACTGAGAAATGTGAAACAAAGTGCAATTTCACACGTAAACCATTAAAGACCAAGTATTTTCTTGTCACTGTGGCATGTGATTCTGCAACTACCTGCTCGAGAATTCTGCTTTAGCTGCACGGGTGCTGCCGATTCCACAGGCCCAGCCTGGAGGTTGCCCTGGTGAATTACTTGTGCCCTAGTGACAAGAGTCCGTCCCTACACGTGCTGAACACAGAACCTGCCAATCAGCAACACTTATTTTCATTTTGTCTGTCACTGCCAACTTTTATCAGAGAGGTATCAAAAATACTTATTTATTTAGTACAGTATGCCATTTTTATTTTAGGGTGATTTTGGTTGCTCTGTTTTATTTTTTTACATTTACTTGATGCTGAATTTATTTCCATGCCATAAATTTTGTTTTCTTCTCTGCTATCTTTCTTTTTAAAAAAATTTATTTATTTTTTATTAATTGAGTCATTATTTTATTTATTTATTTATTTTTGAGACAGTCTCACTCTGTTGCCCGGGCTAGAGTGCTGCCGTGTCAGCCTCGCTCACAGCAGCCTCAAACTCCTGGGCTCAAGCGATCCTCCTGCCTCAGCCTCCCAGAGTGCTAGGATTACAGGTGTGGGTCACCTCACAGGCCCTGGGATATCTTTTTCTTCTGTGCAGCCTCCTCTTCTGGGTTGGGACCAATTTGTTCCTTTTCAGTAATGACCATCTCAGTGTGGCAGGGGAGGCTCATGGATGGGTCCATCTGACCATGACGTTTGCACGTCTGTTGTCGAATCTCGGGTGCTTTGTTCGCCTGCGTGTGCTCGATGACCAGAGAATCTATATCTAATCTCTAGTTCAGCATCACTTTCTGCATTTTTAAGCATGTGCAGCAAAAATTCAGTGCCCTTTTGGGCCACAGACCCTGTGTCCAACCCCACTGTTTGACCTGGGCATACCTACCAACTTCACCCTGCTAACAATGGAACGTTACACATTGTTTCAATCAAGGGACATCTTTCAGATACTTGGTGGCTTTTTTTATTTGCATACCCTTGAGGGCCTGGGCAGCTTCAGGAGTGTTATTAAAGTGAATCCGAAGATTTCAGCCTTTCAATGTGCATGATTTTGTGCAGTTTTTCTGGGTCAAGTAAATAGTGAACCATTTTCATGAATCAACTCAGACTGTTTAGGGGGAAAAGTGTTCTTTGGGCTTTAAAGGAAACATTTTAAAAAATTAAGTGCAAGTGGGGAGCCATAGCTCTCACCTGTAGAGCCAGCTACTTGGGGGAGGCTGAGGTGGGAAGATCACTTGATTCCAGGAGTTCAGGCTACAGAAGCTAAAGTGCCACACTATTCAGTATGCATTAGTTAAAGAATATCAGGGTAACTAACAGGATCATCAATATTACAAGAAAACATTGGGTGGCTCGATAAGGGAATGGTTTAACTAGAAACACTTTAAATTTTCTTCAGTAGGAAAGCTGTTACTTTTAGGGAATTTAATCACCTGTGATCTGTCCAGAAGCATTCCCCCTGAAGGGCTTTGATCTCTCCACCCCGTGTGAGCCCGGTGCCTAGGAACTGAAATGACTATTTGCTGTCACTTGTTTTGCAAACACACATAGATGGGTCAGATGTGTCTCCTTTTCCCCAACACCAGAGGGAAGAGAATCTAAGCTAAGCACAGAGATGATCCAACACTAATTACACGTAAAGGGGAAAGAGCAGGATGGGTTCTCCAAACAGGACGGGATCACACACCCTCTCAGGGGTAAAGGAGAGCAGCTCAGGTCCAGTCCCTGGGATCCCTCCATCTTGAAGAAAAGGACAGGAGGAAATGTGACCTGAAGACTGTTAGGGGCTGTGAAAGTGAGTTTTTCAAAATCTAAGCTGGTGAGGGTCGGGAGCCTGAAATCCTAGCACTCTGGGAGGCTGAGGTGGGATTGGTTGAGGGCAGGAGTTTGAGACCAGCCTGAGTTGTGAGGGAGGGGTGGGGGCAGGGGGAGTGCGCCTATAGTCCCAGCCACTCCTGAGGCTGAGGCAAGAGGATCTAAGCTGATGGAACTCTGAATTATTTTGAGCCTTAAAGCAATGGGATTTTGGGACTATTCCCAAGGCAATTGTAATCTTTGTTTCTCTGATTAGAGAGCCTTCTTTGTCACCTACGCTGTTTGTTAAAATGTTGTAAATGACTAAGGGAGCTAGGGAAGACCCCTTCCCTATTTTTTGTTGATGTTCATTATAGATTAATTTCACTCTTACCTTTCTCACACACAGACTTCATGGCTCTCACATTGTCTTAATATTTTCTTTTCTTTTTTTTTTTTGGAGACAGAGTCTCGCTCCTTTGCCCTGGCTAGAGTGCCGTGGTGTCAGCCTAGCTCACAGCAACCTCTAAGTCCTGGGCTCAAGCGATCCTTCTGCCTCAGCTTCCCAAGTAGCTGGGACTACAGGCATGCGCCACCATGGCTGACTGATTTTTTCTACATATATATATTTTTAGTTGTCCTGACAATTTCTTTCTATTTTTTTAGTAGAGATGGGGTCTTGCTCTTGCTCGGCTGGTCTTGAACTCCTGACCTCAAGCGATCCTCCCGCCTCGGCCTCCCAGAGTGCTAGGATTACAGGCGTGAGCCACCACGCTCGGCCTCACATTGTCTTAAGATGAAATGTTAAGTTGGAAAGGAAATGAAACCAGCTATAAAGAAAAGAAAACATCACAGATAAGAAAACAAACTGTAACAAATTAAATTATTGTACCCCATAAGTTAGGCTGGTATAGAAAATGTAATCCTGTTACATTTCTTTGCTTTCTGCTGGGGATTTTAAGGGGAATTTGATGAGGGGGGGCAGGGGAAGGGGATCGGCATTGCTGATTGATTGTTTTGGGGGTCAAATCAGGAATGTAAAAAGTGCCTTGGGCTGAGTCAGTCGCTCAGTAGGGGTCATAGGACCCATTGAGTCAGTCACATGGCTTAGACCACTGATTCAGTGGGTGTTAGTGGGCCCATAGGAATGCAGTGTCTGGGAAACATGTTAAAGACAGTCTTGGGTCTTATAACAGATCTGTTATGCATAGAAGTGATTACGAAAAGTTATAAATCTTGTGACCCAACCAACTCTTAAGCAGTAAGCAATTATAGGGAAGCAGTGGAGGGGGCAGAAGCTGGTTGGGCTGGCGCAGTGGCTCACGCCTATAATCCTAGCACTCTAGGAGGCCGAGGAGGGAGGATCACTTGAGCTCAGGAGTTGAGACCAGCCTGAGCAAGAGTGAGACCCCATCTCTACTAAATATAGAAAAAATTAGCTGGGCATCATGGTGTGCACCTGTAGTCTCAGCTACTCGGGAGGCTGAGGCAGGAGGATCGCTTGAACCCAGAAATTTGAGGTTGGTGTGAGCAAGGCTGATACCATAGCACTGTAGCCCGGGTGACAGTGCAAGACTCTGTCTCAGCCAGGCGTGGTGGCTCATGCCTGTAATCCTAGCACTCTGGGAGGCCGAGGTAGGCAGATCGTTTGAGTTCAGGAGTTCGAGACCAGCCTGAGCAAGAGTGAGACCCCGTCTCTACCAAAAAAAATAGAAAGAAATTATCTGGACAACTAAAAATATATAGAAAAAATTAGCCGGGCATGGTGGCACATGCCTGTAGTCCCAGCTACTCTGGAGGCTGAGGCAGAAGGATCGCTTGAACCCATGAGTTTGAGGTTGCTGTGAGCTAGGCTGATGCCATGGCACTCTAGCCTGGGCAACAGAGTGAGACTCTGTCTCAAAAAAAAAGAAGGTGGTTAATTCTTTTTTTTTTTTTTTTTTTTTGAGACAGAGTCTCACTCTGTTGCCCAGGCTAGAGTGAGTGCCGTGGCGTCAGCCTAGCTCACAGCAACCTCAAACTCCTGAGCTCAAGCGATCCTCCTGTCTCAGCCTCCCGAGTAGCTGGGACTACAGGCATGCACCACCATGCCCGGCTAATTTTTTTTTTTTCTATATATATTTTTAGCTGTCCATATAATTTCTTTCTATTTTTAGTAGAGACGGGGTCTCGCTCTTGCTCAGGCTGGTCTCGAACTCCTGAGCTCAAACGATCCGCCCACCTCGGCCTCCCAGAGAGCTAGGATTACAGGCGTGAGCCACCGCGCCCGGCCTAAGGTGGTTAATTCTTAACTATGACCATATCTTGTCTAGCACAATTTTAACCCTTTGGTTTCAGTTGATTTCTATAGGGATGTTTCATTGTGAGCGGGGCAAGGTCAGACATAACTGGGTCCATGCACATTTGTCTCTTTTCGCAAGGTCAGACTTTCACTGATACTATTTCAATCATAAAAGCCATGACCTCTATGGCATTCTCAAGGAGGTGATTCTCCTTTGTGTTAAGGGAAAATAATAGTTTGGTGGCATATTTTGTTTTTCTCACAGGAATAATTATTTGCCAGCTTTTTGATCCATATAAAGTATTTTAGCATGTTCTTCCTCTACTTTATAATTAAACACAGAAGGGAGGTAAAGACTCTGTTGGTTTCTTACTCAAACAATAGGATTAAGGGACTTGACTCTTAACGTGTCCATGTTGGTGTGAGGCCAGTGAATAAGCTGGAGGTCTGAGGACCGTGACTCTAAGCTTAGGCTAGTCTTGGTCCTGCAAAGGGAGGGACATGGGGGCTCCCCTCAGGCTTCCCGGGCAGCTCCCTGCAGGGAGCTCCAGCTGCCCAGGACAGACCCAGCAGGAGTGTGGACTCTGAGAAGCCCCAGAGCACTGGACAGCAGGGGACCCACGTGCAGATGCGGTTGGGGGTTTCTGTGTCTCTGAAGTTGTACCTCTGGCGCCTGGGGCCATTTCCTGGACAGTGTTTTTGGTTTTGGCATGCATAGGGTCGCTGGGGTCAGACTTTGGGTCATAATTTGTAAATATGAAGAAACTTTGTGACTGTCAGGCTTGTTTGCCGTGTCGGGCCGTCTGCTGGAGAAACGGTTTATGAAATCGATGGTTTATTTAGGTCTGAAGCTGAAACTGACTCCGAGTGAGTTTCCTGCTGGTGAAAATGAAGGACTTGGAGGAGGGAGCATTTCCTCACTGTGAGGAGGAGGAGGGGTATGTGAAGAAGCCTTGGCCATTGCCCCATCCCAAATTCCCGACCCCAGGAGGACATCAGACCTCCAGCCTGTTCCAGTCTGGCCGGGTCTGGGCTCCTCTCCTGCTCTGAGATGACAGGATCGCTGCAGCGATTCTTTTGCCCCAGACCTGGCCAGAAAGACTGGAACAGGAAGGAGGCCCTGCCGCCCTTACAGGTAACACTTCTCAGAGGGAACTGATGGTAACTGATTTCTTTTAGACCTTTAAAGGTTTCAGGCTCAGTTAATCTTTCTTAGAATTTGGACAAGGGTAGTTGTCACCCCCACAATAGACAGCTGTACAGAGCTACTTCTGTTTGCTGACTCTCTAAAAAGCCATTCCCAAATATGTCAAAGTATATTTTGGGGTAAAATATTTTAATTTCCTTCAGTAGGCCAAGAGCAAGCAAACTAAATTAAATACTTCATTGGTTATTGTGATACAGTTGCATTGTTTGTTGTATCCAGGTGTGGAAATTTCCAGGTTATGTAATCAGAGGTTAATTGGAGAGGTTGATTAGGTTAAATTTCTTTTCCCTCTAAGTTAGTAATTTACATCAATTGTGGTTGGTTTTTTTTCCCCCATTTTAGAAATGTATTTATTTATTTAAGAAACTGGGTCTCACTCTGTCGCTCAGGCAGGAATGCAGTGGTGTGATCATAGCTCACTGCAGCCTCGAACTCCTGGGCTCAGGAAATCCGTGAATTGCATTTGAGTCAGATTTCTGTGTCCTTGGCTAGGAACCGAGGGCACTATAGCCAGTTCAGTCTATTTGCCTCCTATTTAGTTATTTTAACACTCCCCAGAGGGCCTGGTTTTCCCCTGCATTCTCCATGTGTATGGGGAGCAGGATCTCAAGTCATGGACCCTGCTCCCCCGGCCTTACTCTTCTAGGGCTGCAGTAAAATCCTTAATTACCGTTTCCTTCCCTACATTCCCAAAGGCCAACTTCCCCTCTCCAATACATAACATTATCAACTATTTGTCCTTTTTTGTACAATGTTTTATTTATCTGTTGTTCTTTATTTATTTGTCCCTTGTCTGTCTCAAACAGATGCAGTATTTTATTATGTATCCTTTTTTTCACAGAGCAGTGGATAACTCTTTTTAAAATATTTGGGTTCTGTTTCTGAATACTGCTTGTGAACATTTCAGATAACAGGAAAGCAGAGAATAACAACTTGACACTGCTGTAAAAATCTTTGTGCCTCTGCTTCTATCAGTCCTAGGCACACACGCCTTTATCAGAATGTCTTTGGGTTGAGGTTCCCCTTTGGAAACTTTACAGGGTGATGTGTCCTCGGCCCACTCTATCTTTTCCTGATCCTGGATTTTAGAACTGCCTGCGGCTGCCCCAAGTTGCCCACAGCTGCTGAATCTCTTGGAGGGTCTAGTGAATATCAGCCTTGGGTCATTCTTCCCAGAGGACAGCTTTGATGGGGTGGGGATGAGGGATCAGCTGGATTTCCTGGGGCTGGGAGGAGTCTCCTGGTATAACCTTCATCTAAATAGCTAACTCCGCCTGTAACCCTAACACTCTGGGAGGCTGAGGAAGGAGAATTCCTTGAGCCCAGGAGTTTGAGGTTGCTGTGAGCTAGGCTAACGCCACGGCACTCTAGCCCGGGCAATAGAGTAAAACTCTGTCTCAACAAAAAAGAAAAACAAACAAACAAACAAACAAATGTACCATTATTGTTAAGCTGGAAAGGGTTTTTTTATGTGGTTTCTTTGCCTCAGTCTGTTGCAAACATGCTACTGTCTGAAGTTGTTGGTCGCCCAATTTACTCAGCCATTGCATCGATTACAGGGCTTGGGTTCTTTCAACTTTACTTTTGATCTTTTTGACAATGTGATTATTGTTTTTGTCCCCAAGTGAAAATGCAATATAAATGTTTTACAGGGCTGAACATACCTGTAATCCCAGTACTTTGGGAAGCAGGTGGATCACTTGAACCCAGGAGTTTGAGACCAGCCTGGGCAATACAGTGAGACTCTATCTCTAATACCAATTTTAAAAATTAGCCAGGCATAGCGGTATGCACCTGTAGTCCTAGCTATTTAGAGGATCGTTTGAGGCTCACCTCTTTTCTCAGCGGTGCCCCAGACACGGCTTTTGTTCATAAGTTCCTATTAAAAAAAAATTTTTTTTTTTTTTTAAACTGTCACTCTCTTTCTTTGGGCTCTCAGCTTCCTCAGACTTTACTGCCCACCGCAGAACATCTTCTAATCCTGATTCCCTCTCAGAGATGCCACCTCCCATTACCATGATACTGGGGATCAGAATTTCAATGTATGAAGTTTGGGGCCAGGGAGACTTTCAGTTCATAACACTCCCTAGAACACCAGGATGTTCTGCGCAGCATCTTGGCTCGTCTTAGTCATTTGTCTTCTATTTCGTTATTAGAATTTGTGTTTTAAAATTTCAGTGACAAAGAAACCTGGTTTTGAATTTCATGGAATATATTAAAACATTTGATCTATTTCAAAGAGGTTACATCATGGTGATACGCAGTCACCTTTCTAAGGACCTATGATGTCTTTCCATTTATATCATGTAACATCGATGTCTTCCAATGTATAATTTTTGCATTATAATCATTTTTTATCCTTCATTAGACTTTTTTGGATTTCAAGAAAATTAATAGAAAGTGGTTTTAACATACTATGTTATTGTCTAAAAAATTATATTCAAATGAGTTTTTGCTAGTAATTAAAAATATACTGAGCTTTATTTGTGTATACAGTTTGCATTCTAGAAACTTACTAAACATATAACATATGCAGAAAATACATAAAAAGTTGTACACAGTGAACCTAAATATTGATGGTGCCAGTATTTTGAATTGTACATTAATTTCCTTTTCTTAGTTTTACAACCTGTATATGCATAACTGTGTCTCATATTTTGCTTTTGGATGTTTTTATGCAAGTGATATACTGTACGTCAGCAGTCCCCAACCTTTTTGGCACCAGGGACTGGTTTCATGGAAGACAATTTTTCTACTGGGTGGGGAGGGGAGGTGGAGCTCAGGCAGTGATGCCAGCGATAGGAAACAATGACGCCAGCCTTGGGAGCAGTGAAGCTTTGCTTGCTTGTCCATTGCTCACCTCCTGCTGTTTGCACCTCCATCCCCCGCCCTGTTCCTTAAGTTTCATGGAAGACAATTTTTCCATGGACAGGGGTTGGAAACTGCAGCTGTATTGGATATTATATGTCAGGTTTCCTTTTTACTCAGTAATGCCTCTTCCATGGAATGGTAGTTTGTTCACTTTTTTAAATCTTGCAGACCGTATTATTTAGAGCAGCAGTTGTTTGACAGAAAAATTGAGCAGAGAATCCAAAGAGTTCCACGTTTTTCCTTCCTGGCTCATAGTTTCCCCTATTTTTAACATCAAGACTGTATGTAGGGTATGTTAACAATTGATAAAGCAATATATAACATTTGATGATGATGAGAATTGATGAACCAATTCATTATTACTAACTAAAGTCCGTATTTTACCTTAGGGTTCCCTCTTTGTGATCTGTGGTTTTATGGGTTTTGACAAATCCATGTGTCATGTAGCCACCATCATGATCTTTTTTTCCTAAGTTCATGTCAGATGGGCAGTATGCCAATCATAACAAAGTCTGAGGGAGGTGCATTTCACACATGTGCGTGAAGACCCAGTCATGACGCTGATTATGAACTACAAAAAGATGGCACCATCACAGCCTTATACAGAAGAATTTCACTGCCCTAAAATCCCCCTGGGCCCCATCTAATCATCACTCTTTCCTCCCTCTTCAATGTTTTGAAAAAGTTTGAGGAGGATTGGTGTTAATTTTTCTTTAAATGTTTGGTGGCATATTTCACCAGTTAAAATATTTCATCCTGTGATTTCAGTTGTTGGGGGTTTTTTATTATGTAATCAATCTCCTTATTGTAGTTCTTTTCAGATTTTCTGCTTCTTCATGACTTTGAGAGGAAAAGAGCAGGAGAAAGCAGAGATTCCCTCCATCTGTGCAGAATCCAGACAGACAGCTCATTGCCAAGGCCACCCGCCTCTGGAGGCTGCAGGGGGGACAGGCTGTGGCTCCTTCTGGGGAGGTGACAGCTACCTTGCGGGTCACCCCACAGAGCAGGGCTTGAGGGTCCTGACTCAACTGCTGGCCTCCTATCCCCATGGTTTAGGAGGTGAGTGCCGGTGACAAGTGGAGCCGCCACCGCCGCCTGCTGACGCCCGCCTTCCGCTTTGAAATCCTAAAGCCCTACGTGAAGATTTTCAACAAGAGTGCCCACATCATGCATGTGAGTTCCTGGAACCCAGGGTCACAGCTGGAGCTTTGGGAAAATGGAAGTGACCTGTGCTAGATGTGGACTAAAAACATACAGAATTAAATGCAAATAATCCAGGACCTCCAGGCTCTGAATACAGAGGCGTGAAAAAACAAATCTTTGCGATCGTGGTGCTTATATTTTTGTGAAAAAAAGAGGTGGTGAATGAATGGTATCACTTTGGCATTTAGGATGAAGATTAAAGAAAAGCACAGGATGGAGATTAAAGGAAAGAGTAATAAACGATGACATGTGAGATAATAAGAAAGCTAGTGTGTGTGTGTGTGTGTGTGTGTGTCTTCTCTACGGAGGGTAGGGGCGTCAGTGAAGATAGCATCACCGATCATTCTGTTTCCACATCTAATACGTCTTCAACACTTTTCAGGAACTGGCCAAGTGTGGATGTCGACATTAGGGAGCAATATCACCAGTCCTGAGTTTTGGGGATTAGCAGTCATGATTCCCCTAAAGGTAAACATACAGGTATAGTTCATCTTCATTTTTGCATCGGGTAGAAGTTTTAGTGCATGTAATATGTCACCTTCAGTTTGGACATGCAATCCTAGGACTTGAGACTTCTCATTACTTTGGGCCACAGGTGTTTGTGGTGTATCTGTTCAATGTCATTCAAGATTTCAAACTGCCTTTGATATTTGGTAGTGTCATTTTGCTGGTGTACGGAGTGAGTGATGCAATACGTTCACCATTTAAAATGGAGTTTTTCCTAGTTTGAGGAAGGACTGGTCATCTGCACGGTGCTGGCCCATCATGGTGTTTTCCTACGAGCAGAGTGGTGTCTGTGCAAGTCCGCTGTGATGTCCGGGTTGAAATACCAAAGGAGCTATGATGCTCAGGGCAGTGATCCAAGGCATAGTTGGGGTGAGCTGCAGACAGAGCTTATCGCTGGAGTAATAGCGTAATTTAGTGAAAAGGGGGGTATATTTGACGTCTGCACGGTGGGGAATTTTTAATGTCTTTCTGTAAGAGGAATGGCTGGAAACACTGTGTTCCAGTGACCCACAAATCCCCAGGATCCACTTTCTATTCGCAGGTACCATTTCCATACGCTTAGACTTCAGCACAGGTCGTGGAAGGTGGGGAGTAACAGCTTAGCGTGTTATCAAAGAACAGAGGAAATCCAGTCGTTGTCCCTTTTTTAGTTCTAATTTCTCTTCCCATTTTAGAGATTATGCAATTTCGTGGTTGTTAGTATCTCATTTGATCCTTTCTCCATTTCCCCAAAATCATTCCTTCCATTTTAGAGGGAGCACAGGGCCTTACCCAAACTCGTACACCTCGTAACAATGGAGTCTCTCGTGTGATGGCCGAATGTGTCACCACGTGTCCTGGGCTCTGTCCAAGGATCAGACTCAGAAGAATACTGCCAGTTTCATGTCATTAGGCACTTTTGCAAATGTGGCATCAAATCTGATAAGAGGGACTCATAAGGCAAATGGTGTTTTATTTGTATAATTTCTAGCGAAGGCAAAGGGATGGGGAAGTAACCCCCCATCAGTGGTTAAAGGTTTAGGATTCAGTAACAAGCTCCCATGTGCTCACCATCAAATTGGTATTGATTGATCAACACTTATGTGCACATATGGTAGCAACATTCTTAGGGTGTCAGGCAGGTGGCGGGGAGGGATGGGCATATTCACACCTCATGGGTGTGGTGCGCACCATTGGGGGATGGGCACACTTGTAGCTCTGGCTTGGGCGGGGCAAAGGCAATATATGTAACCTAAACATTTGTACCCCTGTAATATGCTGAAATAAAAACACGGGCGATGCGTGTCTCCTCTCCACCTGATTGTTTTCCGACTTGGTGATGGTGTAACTATACACCTATGAAAATTCACAGCTACACTTAAAACTGTAAACGTGTATATAACAGGTCCTTAAATAATGTCATTTTGCTCAATGTTTCATTATAACAATGAGGAAAAAAATGGATTCCGGGCCGGGTCTGCCGCTGGTGTGGACTTTGCCTGTCGTTTCCGTGTCTGCGTCGGTTTTCTTCGTGTGCTCCGGTTTCCAGTTTCCACCGCGTCTCAGAGATGTGCGTGTTAGGTTAAACTGCCATGTTTACATTGTCTCAGGGGGCAGCGAGTGTCCCCTCTGTGTAACAAACAAAATGAAATGTATTTCTATATTGCCTACTCCACGTGGAAGAGGGACTTTTATTTCTTACAATTAAATTTTATATACTTAGTGAGATTTTAATATCACTATCTCGATTGGCATTAGGGACTTACTGAGTAATATCCTAATTTAGTGGAAAATGAGGTATACTTGACATCATCAAAGTGGGAAAATTTTAATGGCTTTCTGTTAATATAAGAGTAGCCAGAAGCATTGTGTTTCATGATGTGAGTTATGATATTACGGTTATATATGAAAAACACCTCAATTTTTGAGATATGAGAACTGCCTCATTTTTATATATGCATGTTTTATATTTGCAGTTTTCATGAACCAAGGTCACAAAAGAAGAAGGGGGAAATCCCACTTAAGACAAACGAACCGAAGTTGAAACTGAATTTTTATTTATTTAGTTATTTATTTGTTTTTTATTTTTTTTATTGGCACAGATTCAAGCAGCAGAAACCGAATTTTTTTAAGGGAAAAACCTGTGGTTTCATTCCTTCACTACCAAGTTAACACCCAGTTCATTTAGAATAACACAACATTTTATTTAAAAGGAATTAGTAATTAACATAAGTTATCATATTCTTTCATCTCATATACTGTCTGTCTTCCTGAGTTTCTAGAAACATTTTGAATCTTTTAAACACTGTATTTGTAAAACTATGGTCAAGCGTGACACAAGGCCAGGCTCACGCCTGTAATCCTAGCACTTTGGGAGGCCAAACTGGGAGGACTGGAGTTTGAGAACAAAGAGCCTGAGCAAGAGCAAGACCCACTCTCTACGAAAAAATTTTTAAAAAAGGGAAAGAAAGAAAGAAAAATTAGCCAGGTATGGTGGTGTGCATCTGTAGTCCCAGCTACTCGGGAGGCTGAGGCAGGAGGATCACTTAAACCCAGGAGTTTGAGGTTGCAGTGAGCTATAATGATGCCCCTGCACTCTACTCAGGATGACAGAGCAAGACTCTGTCTTTAAAAAGAAAAAAAAAAAGTCAGGGAAGTAAGACCCTCCCGTGGTGTGTAATTAGGGAGTGTACACCAGGTTTCTTGGGTCAGATCTTTGTAATTCTGAAATATAAAGATAGTCCTCAATGATGAAGAGGGTGTTAACATTGCAGAAACTGTGTGCATAGATGACATCATGAAAATATGTGACGGGCTTACTGAAGGACCGGAGCAGCGTGCACTCATACTTCCGTGTGAATAAGCACAAGGAAGTGATTGCTTGTCAGTAGAGTCAGGGTGATGGTGACGCCAGACAACCACAGCTTGTCCACATGTGCGGCTGAGACAGAGACACCTTTGCTTTCTTATGATTCAACGTACAAACTTTGTTTCACACACAAAATCACTTAAAATAATGTATAAAATTACTTTCCAGCTAAGTGTATAAGGTGTACATGGAGCCCATATGAATTTTGTGTTTAGACTCGGGCCCCGTGTCCAAGTTATGTGTATGCAAATATCCCAAAATCCCCCCGCCCAAAAAATGATCTGAAACTTGAAACACTTCTTCTGTTCCCAGGATTTCAGATAAGGGATACTTAGCCTGTACTTGTCTACAAAGTACCGGAAGTTCTTGAATGTTCTAGCCAGAGTAATTAGGCAAGAAAACGAAAAGGCATACAAACTGGACAAGAAGGAATACAAATATCCATGTTCACATATGGATTTTTTTGTTTGTTTTTTTTTTTTTTTTTTGAGACAGAGTCTTGCTCTGTCGCGTGGGCTAGAGTGCCGTGGCGTCATCCTAGCTCAAACTCCTGGGCTCAAGCAATCCTTCTGCCTCAGTCTCCTGAGTAGCTGGGACTACCAGCAGGTGCCACCATGCCCGGCTGATTTTTCTACATTTAATAGAGATGGGGTCTCGCTCTTGCTCAGGCTGTTCTTGAACTCCTAAGCTCTAACGATCCACCAGCCTCCTGACTTTTGTTTTCAGGGGAGTGCCTCTACTAAGAACTTACGAGGGTTAAAAAAATTATATTTTGTCCCCTTTGCTTTCTACATGTGTGTGGTTTTTTTATTTAATTTTTTACTTTTTAAATTCATGGACTTTATTAAAGAATTTTTAGGTTTATAGAAAAATTGATCAGAAATAGTGGAGAGTTTCTACATATCCCTTCCTCCATGCATTTTTCCCTACTATATATTTATTGCATGTGTTACAATTGGTGAGCCAGTATTGATACATCATTATTAATCATTAAAGTCCATAGTTAGAGTTCATTCTTTGTGTGCTTCATTCTATGGATTTTGACAAATAAATACGTGTCCAGCATTACTGGGTCATACAGAATAGTTTCATGTGCATGTATTTTTAATGTGCCCAAATGGAATGATGCTAGAGACCTAGTTCATTTTGTTTTTTATTTTCATAATCCTCGATATTAAGGATTCATTTACCCTGCTAAGTGTCCATATAAATCTTGCCCGAGGCGCCCTTGTTTGTATTTAGTTATGATTCATCATCAAAGCAACTGAAATTATTACATTGATGATATCATGGAGAAAGACAAAGGATATGTGAGAATTGCTATAGCCTGTGCCGCTAGGTGAGGCTGGCTTATTTGGTCAGATAAAATACAGGGCCAGACACATCAGTTAAATTCTTGGGTATAACTGGAGCTAGGGACACAAGAGACGTTCCATAGGCAGCATGAGGTAAGTTACTGTCTTTGCTAAACCCCACCAACAGGAAAGAAGCGCGGTGCCTTATGAGGCCATTTGCATTTGGAAGGACACATACTTCCCCTGAGTGCTTTGTTAGCTGTTAGGCATCGAGTGACCAGAAATAAGTGTGAATTTATTTAATGTGAAAGATAATTGTTTGGTGAATTCTCTGCAGTTAATGGAAAGCTGGAGAAATAGAATACTATCCTCAAAATCATTCATTTGATTGGAATGAGCACCAATGTAGTCACTGTGATATTTTTCCTTGCCAGTATTGAAAACATTTATTTTTTTTATTTTCTTATTTTTTGAGACAGAGTCTCACTCTGTTGCGCAGGCTAGAGTCAGTGCTGTGGCGTCAGCCTAGCTCACAGCAACCTCAGACTCCTGAACTCAAGGGATCCTCCTGTCTCAGCCTCCCAAGTAGCTGGGACTACAGGCATGCACCACCATGCCCGGCTAATTTTTTCTATATATATTTTTAGCTGTCCATATAATTTCTTTCTATTTTTAATAGAGATGGGGTCTCGCTCTTGCTCAGGCTGGTCTCGAACTCCTGAGCTCAAACGATCCGCCCACCTCGGCCTCCCAGAGTGCTGGGATTACAGGCGTGAGCCACCACGCCCGGCCCAGTATTGGAAACATTTAATTTGGAAAAGCTAAGAATACAGCTCCATGAAAAGAGAGTGTGAGAGGGCCAGAGAACGTGCATTTGTATAGAATCTCACCGTTCTCCATATTTATTCAGACAACCTGTGGCAGCAGATGTAACGGCTCCTTCTCCAGTGGGCTACCATGAGGATATTGAACACAGAAATACCCTTTGCTCTCTCTATGAAATTGACAGATGCAGGAAGTCAAGTTGGTAGAAGTTTCCATTCTTTCTACAGGTTATGTCAAAGTGCACAGTAGCAGAGTTGGTGACAATCATTGTTTCCTATTGCATTTTCCCACAAGCCTACAAAACCAAGCCGCCTTCTATTCCCCAAGCTCTGTGGATTGCTCCTAGTTAATAAATAGGTCAATAATTTCCACTTTTTATTACCACGCCACCATTTTCAGAAAAATTGCTGAATATTGATGGGTAAGACCTCTTTCTATTTTCTTCAGTAAAAAATAAAAAATCTTTCTTACGTTGTTTGAGCTGCTTTGGTGGGAAATTGGAAATGGCAGGTCATATACATCCTGGCTTAGCACAACAATCTGTCATTGTGTTATTGTCATAGCTAACATGGTGCTTAAAAAATTATTTGGTTCTGTTGTAAATCCATGGGTCTTTTGTGGTTGTTGCTGTTCCCGACTGCTAAAGTGTGATTAACATATTGCCCTTTCATAATCATCTGATTTTATGTATTTTGGCAAGTATTTTAAGTTCATTATATTTATATAGATATGTACATATATATATATATAGAGAGAGAGAGATGTATATCCCATTCTCTTAATCTTTTACTTTCTCTTTAGGCAAATAAAAATGTCTAAAACTATATCATTTTAAAATGCAAAATACAGAAAATATTTCTGCAAGACCATTTATTCATCTTAATTTTAAAATCTTTAACATACACATAGTTGTTAGTTGTATATGGATTGAATTTGTGTGTTCTTGTGAATACTTGACATAATTAGCCTATTCTCAGAGATTTCACATCAGCCATTAATAAGTCAGGAAAAGTGGGTTGGTTATGAGGCTAGGTGATACGCTCTGCCATTCTTATTTACATTTTAGGAAGGCTGGGGTGAGACAGTATTATTTGGGCTGGGGCATGAGATAGTGGTGATAATTGATTTTTTATTTCCTCTGGCAATCATGTAAAGTATCTAAGATATTGAACAAGGTCTCTCAAAGGGCGGAACTTCTTGCTAATTATGCTTGAAACACTTTTTCACGTCTGCTAAAGTCCTCCTCTTTCCCTACTTTCTCTGTCCCATTCCCGTCTTCTTAGCTACATAATATCCTGCCAAAAAATGGCTTTAAACCACCAAGTACCTGATAATATATGGAGACTTTTTTTTCTCATATGCATTTGAGAAGCAGCGGGAGGGTCTCTGGCTTTCCAGAATGACCAATGATTCTCACAGAATAAATGAACTTTATCCTTCCTATTACTGTAAACAAACCACAAGGTTCTGATAAACAAATCCTTCCATGCTTGTCTGCAAATTACCTACTGCAATTTAGTCATGGAAGAGTCCATTCCGTTTCTGAGTCAACCCACTTAGGCAGTGCAATGCATGAGAGTGGACAGTCCGCATTCCAGCACTGATCATCCTGGTGTGTTTCCACCGGGGATATGAAACTGGTTTGTCCCCACAGGGTTTCTGCATCCACAGCACAACAGAAAGTTAACACAGCTGACAAAGTCGTACGGCCTTTCAGCAGGTGATGGACCAAGTATTTGTTGAATTTTATGTTGTGTGATTATCCAACAACTCTAAGGCAATTGAATTGAGTTGTATTTTACTCTTTAAAGATATAGATATAGATATTGATGCTATAATATAGATACAGATGTAGATATACACAGACATATACATATATCATAAATTATATTATGTATATACATGTAGACTTTCGAATCTGTTAAACAATAAATCCATTTAATATCATGTGCTGGTATTATCTTTGTCTCCTGTGCTTTTTTAAATTATTTTTCCTAGAGGTTATCTGGTAGAAACCCTGGGGAAATTCCAGTTATTATACCAAAAATGCAAGAAACAGCTCTATCTACCAAAAAGCCTGTTCTGCAGGCTTTTTCATGGACTATTGCTTGGGTTTACCTTTTTCTGATGGAGTATTAATTCAAAGGTATACAGTACATGTACAGTGAACGTGTTGTATATGGTACATTGGATGCCTTATGAAATTTTGTTTATAATGAATAAGCTACAGTCTCATATTTTAAAGTGTAACTAAAGACAAAACAAAATATGAGAAAGTCATAAAATGTTCAATATATTCAAAAGTGAATGCAAACCTTTTGGGAGATAAAGAGGTCATGAGGCAAGTGTCATGCAGACGAGCTTGTAGATGTGATTGGATGCTCTTTGCTACTATTACTACTACTGTGACTGTTGCTGTTACTATAGAGACCACCAAGGACACAGAAATTATCATGAGGCTGGAGAACAGCACAAACAGAAACATTTTAGGAGACTGGAGGCAGGGAAAGGGTCAGGAGGCTGTCTGGACTGTATGCAGCATGTATATAAATATGTAGACAGAAGGGGCAGAGAGAGCTGGAACCACATTGCAGAAAATACATATGTTGTGGGCTTAATAAAGCATTGGAGGAGCTAAGTTATCAAAGTTGCATGTTAGGAAGTGTGTGTTAACAGTGGTGTGTAAGGCAGACCTGAGTAGGGAAGTTGAAAATGGATAGACCAGGGAAGAAGTCACTCTGACAGTTCAAGGTTGATTAACTCTATAGTAAGAAGATACAGGTTCCTTTACAAACTGGCTCCTAGCCGCCCTGCCAGCCTCATTCCTTTCGACTCCCCCTCCACTCCCTATAATGAATACAGACATTGTTACAGTCACCGCTTTGTGTGTTCTGTCTCAGGGATCCATGCCTTAGCCCCGTGTCCATGCCTGGGACCTAGCACACGTGTGCTCACCTATCTCTCTTCTGAAGGCTTTGCTAACTCGTGGAAGCTGATCCTGAGCTCCTTCTACTAGCCCAAACTCATCTGCTTTAGTCTTGAAGCAAGAGGGTAGTATTTTAATTTCAGTAGTTAGGCACTCAACAGAGAGCCTACCACTGATTACAAATTCAGTATTTCAATTTAAAGGAATGAAGGGCCTTGAATGAGTGAGATTTGAGAGATATGCTGATGTTGAGATCTCTGTGGGACATGAGAGAAGACATATTTATTAAGCAGGTAGAAATGCAGCGCTAGATTTCAAATGCAATGGGAGATAAAATTAAGATGATGTCTTCACAGAGGAGAGATTCAAAGCTGTGTGCGGGAATGAGCTAGCCGAGAGGAAGAGTATAAGCACTGAAGAATTGCACCATACTTTAATGGTTTATTACTCTGGATTTCAATAATCAAGTTCATACCTATAATTTATTCAAAATTTGTGTTTAAGCTTCTTTTAGTTTTAAACACAACCTCAAGCTGCTGTGCATAAGCAGATGATACGGTGCAAAAACATAAGAGATCCTACCCTGAGGAGGATCTCTCTGGATTGCTCTCTCACTGAAACACTGTTTAATCAACCCAGAAATGTTCGTATTTGTGTTTGCTTGTGAAATAGAAATCAATGAATCTGGCACAGTTAATACATCTTCTGCTTTCTTTTTCATTAGTCAGCATCAGAAAAATTACTTCCAATTGCTACAGCCTTCAGAATTGGTATCTTGATCAAATTTATCCTCACAGCATCATCCTCAGAGCGATTACTCATTGGTATTTCTGCAACAAAGTGCCTACTGGGAAAGTGTTACAAGCAGGAGTTAGAAGATGATGCTTCAGAGTATTTTTTCTGGGCCCCAGAGACACAGAATAGTTGCCATTTTAATTAGGAAAGATTGTAAGAAATGAAAAACGAAAGCGAAGACAGCACACTTCCTATAAATGGTTTGTTGCAGGCATTTTGATCATTTAATCACATTTCTTTTCTGTGAAACATAAGTACCATTCTGTAAGCCACTTAAAGACAACTGTCGGGATTAGCTTCAGTTTCCACAAAGAAAGTTAACAAAGGTTTACAGAAGCATCCACAATCTGAGAATCACGCTGACATTTTTTTGAAAAGTTTCAGAAATCATATTTGAATACTGGAAGATATTAATAAAAATACCTAAGAATTATCAAAGCATGAACACCTCCAGTTGAAAGATTTCAGCATGACTACAATATCGTGACTATAACGTTTTCCTTCAGTAGGCATGTATTTTGAATCCATATGCGGAATCGAATTCATTGCCCTGCGATCTGTCAACGCTCACGAGTGTAGCAAATTGAGATAATTTTCCTGAGCTTCATTGTTTAACAGATTTCAGATTCCTGCAGTGCCTGTCAACAGGGCAGTGACTTTGGGAGTCGTCCGGTAGCAGGGAAGGAGGTAGTTTCACCATGTGGTGCTAAACAATGCCATGTGGCTTATATACTCATTACAATCAGTTTTAAAAGTAATAATGTAATGAAATTACCATTTTGAGTGAAAAATCAAGTAGAATATAATTATATACAGGTAAAACATCTTGTGTTCTTTCATTCATTCAGCAAGTATTTATTGAATGCTGGAATTCCAGTTAATAGCAATGTAAATAGACAAGAAGGAGCATTGAAATATTGAAAGAACAGTGAGTTAGTGAATAGAAGAATAATAAAATTTAGAGTAAATAGCAAAATGTTTGGTTGGTTTTGTTGTTATTGGTGGTGGTAAATGCGGTGTTTGAATAAGGTTATGAACAAGGAAAACAGAAACTGGATTAAAGGAAAAGGCATTTCATTTGGGAATACTTAGATATGCAATATCTTAGGAGTAGAAATGACCCAGTTTTGCATAAAATCAATGTTAGTTTTGAGTAGAGAACTTGTATTTAGAAAAGTAGTTTTTATGTTAGTCAAATGGAGTTGTATTCTTAAATATTTCAGTGATTAATCACATTGGAATTTTTCTTCTTGGCAAAGAAAGACAAAAATAGATAAAAAGGTATAGCTGTGCACATTTCCTCATCAATTTTGTATTAAAAAACCTTCCTGTAACATTGTGACTGCTTTAGGAAAGCCTAAATTAGCTGCTAAAGATCTTCCATAAATACTCTGTGAGGCCCTACTGCGTAGATCCCTTCGGAGGAATTCCTAATGGAAATTAAGAGTGAGAAGGTCCTGAGGGAGAGAAATTTAGAATGGAGGAAAAAAAAACTCCTCATGAAAAGAAAGTAGATGCTGACTCTGTGCCTGTGCGTCAGAGGTGACTGATGCAGCATAACTCAGGGTTAATTATGGTTTCCCACGCACTCAGTTCCCATGCTGAAAATATGGACAAGTGACTACACACATAATGTCGGTATACTTATTGTTAACACTGATTTTAAACAATTTAGCTATTGACAATATGGTTTGGTAATGAGTTAAAAAAAATTAAAGATCAAGTTAGTGTTGGATTAGCATGTTATGTAAAATATGAAGTGTTATAAAATTAGGAATATTTAATTATGATTTTAAAGAAAGAAAAATAATTTCACCTGTTTTCAAAATCCTCATAGAGTTCATTGTGGTAAAACAAGCTCTGTTTATGGTTACACACAGGCGTGCACATATAGATATAGGTATATAAAGACACCGATTGACTGATACAAAGTGATATATTAATCTGTATCCTATTTAACAGATGATCAGCCTGCAGATATTTTGGCAAACATTTCTATAACAAGAGACTGATAATATACAGACTTTAGTACTAGCCTAACAAAATAAAAAAAAAATTACATCCATAATGAAAACTTGGCAAATAGTTACATAATCACAAAATACCAAGTAGAGGTTAAAAAATATTTACTTCCAGAGTATAAATTTTCTCTTACTTACCCTGTAGACGGCAGATACTATATTGGCTTGCACATTGGCTTTTGCTTTTTTATTTCAGTTCCTTAAATATGAGGCACATAATCTTTCATTTCTAGGCCTGGCTACTCCGTTATTTTATAGTTGTCATCACAGGTGTAAATACATTTCTGTCTGCGGTTGGCATTTCAGTGTAGACCCTTGTCGCAAGCCACCCTCCAGGAGCCCGCCCAATGCCACAGTCGTTTTTCTCTTTTTCCTCCTTAATAGGGACAACTGTCTCCCGTTTTTCAAAATTAAAAGAAAAAGCAGACCATTCCCCACTGAAGGTCTTAGAGTATCTTGCTCCCCCCAATGGAAAGGAAAACAAAACCCAATCTGGGCCAGTATTCTCGCGTGCTAGACATGCGAGAGGTGTCGCATGAGTTTAAGATTCGCCCTTTGGAAAACTGAAGTGTCTGAAAGGAAACGATAGAATGCCTGTTCCGCGGGCAGAGCCACCTGGTCGCAAGCTCAGCTTACACAGGTCATTCGTTGTAATAGTTCCTGTGTCTATTTCTGAACATTCCGTAGTTTGTATTTTCTTGGGAAGAAACTGGAAGAGATGACAGCCACCAAGTCATCTGTATGGGTCGAGAGCGCGCAGGAGTTCCTTCTCCGTGAGTCGGTCTTCAGGGTGACTGTGCGATGGTTCTGGAGGGAGGAGGAGGGAGAGGGAGGAGGAGGGAGAGGGAGGAGGAGGGAGAGGGAGGAGAGGGAGAGGGAGGAGGAGGGAGAGGGAGGAGGAGGGGGGAGACCGGAGGAGGAGGGAGAGGGAGGACAGGGAGAGGGAGGAGGAGGGAGAGGGAGGAGGAGGGGGGAGACCGGAGGAGGAGGGAGAGGGAGGAGGAGGAGCTGGAGGAGGAGGGAGAGGGAGGAGGAGGGAGAGGGAGGAGAGGGAGAGGGAGGAGGAGGGAGAGGGAGGAGAGGGAGAGGGAGGAGGAGGGAGAGGGAGGAGGAGGGGGGAGACCGGAGGAGGAGGGAGAGGGAGGAGGAGGGAGAGGGAGGAGGAGGGAGAGGGAGGAGGAGGGACAGGGGGCCGGAGGGGGAGGCAGGGCGACATGCATCTAGCGCTTGCTCTGTGCCAGGCTTTCCATACAGTCGCTCCATGACGCCTCTCTATAACCGATGTAGTAATTACTATTATAGTATTATATCCATTTACAGATAAAGATACAAAAATTGTAAATAATTTGGCCAATATTGTATTACTACGTGGTGAAGCTAGGATTCACCAGAGCCCATACTGGTATGAAATTTATATTCCCAAACCCAGTATTTTGTTTTTCATGGGAAACCAGGGAACCTATGTAGCCATTGAAGCAGGAAACAATCCTTTTCCACTCAGTGGTAAAATAGTTTTGTTTTCTAGTGTTGCCTTTTAACTGCTTCCTTCTGACCTGAGTGTGGATAAACATGAGGGAAAGTGGGATTATTTTACTCAATTTAAGCTCATAGAGCGGCAAGCGATATTGGAAGTGGGAAGTGGTTATTGCAAAAATCTTAAGAGATAAACGTGGTATATGCTGGGATTTCAAATTCAATATGATGAGATATAAAACCAGACCAAATAATTCTATAAGATGCCCTCTGCCCATTCATTACGTTTAACTCAAATCTACAAAGCACAGGGAATCCATGATAAATTACTGGTTGTCTTGAGTTTTCTCTGTGCTTCTCGCTAATTTATTTAATAGTTTAACAACCATCCAGGCTGATCTTTATGCTGACAAATAAAATCATCCAGGGCGTTTTTAATGGCTCTTATGAACTCTCTGTATACCTACGTTATCTTGGGAGTTTGCAAAATTATTTTGCTATAGCTAATGACAAGGCCAAACAAGAAATTAAACATGGTTCATGAAAAACATTCTAAGTGTATATGTAAGAGTTACTGTAGAGCTTTGATCTATTTCAACTGTATTTATTTTTCAGAATAGTATTTGTAGTTTGTATGTTTAAAATACATCAATTATACCAAAGAAATGAGGATCCTAAATATACTGTAGTCAAAATTACCTTTGTTCAAGCATAAGTTCTTTTGAATAACAACTCACACTTGGTGATTTAAATATATGTTATAATTTATTCTTCTTTAATTTGGGATAGAGAAATGAAAAATACACCAATAATTGCATTTCAAATGTCACCTTCTTTGTGAAGCCTTTCCAGACTGCCTTATTGGTTTTTTTTAAAACAAATACATTTATTGAGGCCTGATTGACGTGCAAAAAGCTGTACATATTCAATGTATACAAATCGATGAGTTTGGAGGTAAGTTTATACCCATAAAACCATCATCACAATTTATGCCATAAGCATATCTATCACCTTCAAAATTTTCCTCCCTCCCCCTTTATCTTTATTTATTATTATTTTGTTACTATTATTATTTTGTGATAAGAACAGTTAGCATAAGATCTACCCTTGCAGCATTTTGTTAAGTATTCCATACAGTATTGTTACTATGGGCCCCGTGCTACACAGTGGATCTCTAGGACTTACTCATCTTGTATAACTTTGCATCCTTTGACTAATTACTGCCCATTTCCCCTGCCCCGAGCCCCTGGCAACCACCATTCTATTGCCTGATTCTATGAGTTTGACTGTTTTAAATTCCTCATCTCTGTGGTGTCACGTAGTATTTGCCATGTGTCTGGCTGGTTCTATCTAGTACAATGTCCTCCAGGGTTAGCCATGCTGCAAAGGGCAAATGGCAAGATTTCCTTCTTTTTTTAAGGCTAAGATTCCACTGTGGGGGGTGTGTGTGTGTGTGTGTGTGTGTGTATGTGTGTGTGACATTTTCTTTATCCATTCATTTGCCGATGGATAATTTGTTTGTATTTTGGCTTTTGTGAATAATGTTGCAATGAGCATTAAAGAGTAGATCTCTTCAAAATCCTGGTTTCAATTGCTTTGGAAACATTCACAGAATTAGAATTACTTGGTCCTATGGTAGTTCTATTTTTAATTTTTTGAGGAATCTCCATACTGTTTTCCATCGTAGCTGCACATTTTCCCATCAACAGCATACAGATGTTCCCTTTTCTCCTCATCCTCACCAACACTCAGCTTTTTTTTTGATAGTAGACATTCCAACAGGCATGAAATGACATTTGATTTAAAGTTGCAATATCTTTCCCCATACCCAACCCAACAATCCATGTCTCACCTGCATTTTATTTTTCCCATATTATGTATCACTGTTTTCTATGTCATGTACATTATATATATTTTTATTTCTGAGAATATAAGGTTTTCTACAAACATATCTTTCCAAAGAGGAGTTACTTTAGCTTAGTAAGATTTTATAATAATAAAGAGCAGAAAAAGATGAGAAAGTCCAAAGGAAGGGAGTGCCATATGCAAACACTTGGAAGTATGTATGTCAGAGAATCACCGTTATTGAAGAATAGCCCGATTAAGATGTAGCCTGGGCAATGGGTTAACTTGATTCTTTTGATTTTGTGCAGGAAGTATAACCATTTGTGTTATCTTTTCTATTACTTTCCTTTTTCATAATGAATTCATTTTAACCAACTGAGCCACCATTTTGTTGTGCCATTTAAAGTAATCCTCCACCTCACTATTCACTACTAAAAACATTAATTCTACATAGTTAAAGTAAAAATTCCCCATTTTGCATTTATTCATGTACTTACTGTTAATGAAGTACTGCAAATTTATGTTAATGCAATAAGGAACTGTGGAATAGATTTGTGTGCAGCAATAATGTGGTATGTACTGTTCTGAAAAAAGTCTCTATGGAGTTCAGAATGCCTCAGTTATCACCTGGAGTGGCTGAGTGGATTCTGACACTGCTCTTTCTCTGTTCCTACTAATTCTTGTGTCAGCCCTAGCATTTGCTACCTGTTTTGTGTATTTGTTCTTTTCTTTTTAACCTCCAACAATTAAATGGTTGTTGCCATGGTGTCATAAATATCCCATTCTGTAGTTATCTAAGTTAGTGTATGACATTAGGAGCAGAAAGGAAAAAGATCAGAGATATAAACGGGTCCTTTGAGTGTATGTGGACCTGTGAGAAAAGGGGCCATTTGGAGCAAATTCCAGGTTTCCATCGTCAGTTCCATGGAAAGACAGCGGCGGTGTCACTGACCCCGCCAGGGAATTTGGAAGAGACTCGGTTGAAGAAAGGAGGTTCTGCAGCGCCCAGGCCCGCGGGGCATTTGTGGTGGAACCGCAGGAGAGAGCGCAGTCAAGGCCAGGGGCAGGAACAGGCAGCGTGCACGGGACCACGGCAGCCGTGAGCCGGGGTGAATGCTCCACTGTGATCACCGAGTGCAGTGTCGCTGTTTGATGACGTGCCGTTTCCCGCTCCTTTCCGGTGACTGCGGCTCCCGTCACTCACCACTCGCCCTGCTGGCACGGCGCCAGCCACACAGTCCCCGGGGTATCCTGTGAGTATCATTTTTGATCTTGATGAAAACATAAAATGTAATAGATGTAATGTTTTCTCCGAATTATTTTTGTATATTTGTTTACAGGTGGTTTTTATCAGGTTGAGTTATTTCCCTAAATTTCTGGCTCATCTGAGAGCACTTCTTTGTCATTACAGTAGGCAGTGGATATTATCAAATGATGGTTTCCAACCGATTGAGATAACTATGTAAATTTTTCTGTAGTCCTTAATAATGCCAGTTATATAAATAGATTTTCTGATGTTAAACCATCCTGAATCGCCATTTCATCATAATGGACCACTATAGGAAAATTATAGTTGGATTTAATAGAGATTATATTGCATGAGATTTTATTAATATCTGTAAATATGGGCGTTCTGGAGTCGCGCTGCCTGGGCCCGCGGCAGATTGCGGGCTGCCGGAGTCTCGGCGGAGGGAACCGTGGGTGGGTTCGGCGTTTCCCGCCGGGACCCCGACAGCCGTGAGCGGGGCCAGAGGGTCTCACCCCCCGGGCGAAGCGTTCAGCCTCCCCAGACGACGGTCTTGGATCTAGCAATCGGGAGGCGGCAGACGTGGGCAATGAAGAGAGAAAACAAAAGTTCTCGAGACTGACGGGTGCAGGAAAGAAAGAACAGACCGGTCGTCTTGCTATAGGAGATCACAAATCAACATCGCACTTCCGAGCGGGGGAGAAGGCAAGAAAATTAATGAAGAACTGGAGTCTCAGTATCAGCAAAGTATGGACAAGTAAATTATCAGGAAGATGTCGGCGACACTGTGGACTTGGCTGCAGTGAGGTAGATCCTGATGGAGAAGGTGACGTGGCTGGAGATGGTGACGACGATGATGATGATTCCCCTGATCCCGAAAGTCCGGATGACTCTGAAAGTGATTCAGAGTCAGGGAAGGGAGAATCTGCGGAAGAACTCCACGCTGCCGAGCACCCTGATGAGGTGGAGGATCCCAAAACAGAAAAGATGCAAAAAGCGACTATAAAATGATGTTTGTGAAATCCAGTGGTTCCTAACTCCCAAACACTTAGTCTTTGTATTAAAAGTAAGCCTCATTGTTAGGATGCACAGTGGAGGACTGCTTATAGAGCACAGACCTTTGTATTATAATTTTTAAAAAGGCCCTTTTAAATAATTACAAAGAGTGTTTGCTTTCAAATGCCATTGGTTACACTTTTATGGGCATGACTATAACCCTTTTGTAAAGAGTAAGAGTTGTACAAAATAAGAGATAAATACAGCACTCAACCTCCTTTCATATTAGCATCATCAACCCTCTAATCTCACCTTTTTACCCCTTCGGATGCAGTTATGGGGGAGACCCTTCTTTTTGTTTGTGGTAGCTATTTTAGCATTTTTGTTCCTTCATATTTTTCTCTTGTAAAAATTTGATACTGTGATATGTTCATGAGAAATATTCTTTAATTATCCTTTGTTATAGTAGAACTATTCATCATGGATATTTCTGCTACCAATCACAATTAATGTTAGCAAAAGATTAGTTTCCTCTTACTCAGCTCTTCTCTTTGGACCAAAGCAACATGAGAGCAAGTACTTTCACACCTATTCGGATGGAGTAAACACTGTCATACATTTGGAATGTTATGATCCCAAGAGTCTTTATATAATTTGAATTACGTTTTGTTAGGTTTTTGATAAAATTTGGCCAGATTTTACAGAAGAAATTAAATCTATAGTCATTTAGTCCTATCTATTTAAAAATATGTAAAACTGGTTTTTTTTTGTTTTTTTTTTTTTAGATAATATGTGACCAAAGTTAGTTTTGTCCTGACAGTCTAAATAAAGAGAAAGCAGTTTCTCATATTTGGTTGTGATACCTTTATCCTCATCTAAAATTGATGAACAAGTTTATTGAACAAGAAGCTGAAATAAGAAATTCTCTTCATTTTTATCCCAGTGCTGTTATATTGATTATCTAATCACTAAAAAGAAATACTACTTTCTAATTTTATTGCTGCTTCTGTTGGACTGAGATGAGAATCATCTGACTGCTGTTACCTGGCTGATTTGTACAGCCAATTAACACAAACTGCATTATGGATTTGTCAGTGGATTTTTGATTAATTGGGTCCAAAATCTTAATCTTTCTAAGTAATAAGTTCAAAGTCTTGAGTGAAGCCTGTGAGCTGAACTGTTACACGTCTAGATACTTAGGTATTTGCTGTATTGGATTTTTAACAAATTATTCCTATGTTTTGAAATTAAGAGTACATTAGGAGTGTAGCAACTAGAATAGGTGGTTTCTGGTTGATAGACTCCATCTTGCAATATTTTTCACATCAAACCCTCAAGTTTTTTGTTTTTTGTTTTTTTTTAGCTTCTCACATTGTTTTAAAATAGGCTCTACTCTCTGTAGTGAAATATTGAGTCAGTGGGTGGTTGACAATATGTGTGACGTTTAAGAAATAACTTGGTTTAAAGAAGTTTGGATTTAACAATTTTAGTTTGCCCACTGATTTTCAAATACCTAATTTGTGGGGTTGCTCATTGCAATTTAAGTAGAAAGTGAAGACTGATTTATGTTTAAGAGGGAGAGAGAGAGAATAGTATTATGTTTTAAAAAGTGAGTATTTTCATCAGTTTGTGGTTTAAATATGCTGGGTTGTTAAGCGTTGGTTCCATTAATGTAAATAGAAACACCTTCTTCTAAAATAAAAAAAAAAAAAGAAATTTGTAAATATGGCTGGTTGTGTTGTGCCATCTGATTTTGGAATTAAGTTTATGTTGTCTCTCTAAAGTTCACTGGGCAACTTTCTCTGACTTTTTCTGGAACAACTTATAAAAGATAGAAATAGATATCACCTGCCTCTTAAAAGTCTGATGGAATACGCGTGTAAAACTATCTGGACTTGGGTTATTTTGGGGAAAGTTCTCCTATCAACATTTTTTGGCTGTTAGTCTCTCCAAAACTATATTTATAAAAATCTTGTCTTGTGGTATAAACTTTTCAATTCATCAATATTTATTGGTGCACAAATTATCATAAAATATTTTTATAATTTTATTAATTTCTATTGTGTCTGGATTCATTTTTTCTAATTCATTCTGCATTAGACTTATTTCTTTTTTTTTATTTCAGCTCATTATGGTGTAGAGCAGGAAGGAAAACAGGAGTAACTCCATGACAGACTGGACCTCTTAGGAAAGGCCTAAGTTTTGGTTTCCCCAACGCAGGCCCTCCCCCTCCCCGGAATGCCGCTGGTAACAACTGAGGGCCCTGGCTTGGAAACTGGCCAATTAGGAGCCAAAGCCCCGGCTTGGAAACTGGCCAATCAGGAGCCAAAACTATCGGCCACTTTTGAGGGAACAAATGAACTAAAAGGGGGGTGGGGGGGTGTGCCCAATACATGTAATCTATCAATAAGTATAAAAGCTTTGTTTCCACCCCAGGGCGGGGTCCGGGCTCGTGGAGAGACCACTGCGCTGGTGCTCTGAGCCTTGGACCCTAGCCTAGGCTAGAAAATAAACTCCTTTGTCTGTTGCAGCCTTGGTGACTCTGCCTATCTGTTCCTGGGAGTGAGGGTAACCGGTTCTTACATTTTTTTGGGGGCTCGTCCGGGATCCCGAAACCCCTGGAACAGAATCCAGGCCCAAGGAGGAGTTGGAACTTTAAAAAAAAAAAAAAAAAGAAAATCCGCGCGGTGCAGGTAATTGGTGGCCGGCCAAGACCTAGGTGGACGCACTGGGAGGTCGCTGGCCCGGGAGCGAAGGGAGACGTCCCTCGCCCCCCCTCGGTAGGTTTCCGGCACGGGCCGGTAAGGTCCGTTTGAGAGGGAAACTAAGCTGGCCACAGGGCCAAGAGTGGGGAGTTTGTGAAACGTCTTGTCGTGGTCTATGTGCGTTATTGTCTGGTGGCCATTGTTCCGTGTTTGAGTCTTTGGTGTTCGTTCAGCGGCCCATCCCCCGGCAGCGGCCGCGGCAGCGGCAGTGGGGGGTGGGGGCGGAGGCGGCGGCGGCCCGAGCGCGCCCGCCGACTCTCTGGTGGCTGCGGCAGCGGAGACCCGCGCGTGCGCCCGCGCGCCCGCGCTCCAGCAGCAGCAGCGGCCCGTGCACCCTCCCATTGTCCTGCCCAGAGGCGGTGGCGGCAGCGGCCTGGTGCCCGCCCTGCACAAAGGCGCCGCCCACTTGCTTCGCTTTTAGTGTCAGATTGTGGCGTATCTCGCCGCTTTTGTCCGTGTTTTATGTTTCTTCTTCACTCACAGGAGCGTGGATTTGATCTGATGTGCAGAGAAAGCAGCTCTATCTTTAGTCCCCAAAGTTTCCCGATTAACAACGGAGTTAAATGTCCTGTTTGTCGCAGAGGCGGCAGACAAGGGTGGACTTTTAACTCTCCACCGCACCCCACCCCCCAGCCCATTCCCCCCGCTACTTCTCTTTATTCACTGCAGCCCACAGCGTCTCCCAGCTCTGGGCCCGTGGCCCCGCCGAGGCCCCGGAGCCCTGTCGCCTAGGGTCATCCTTTCGATGATTCCCTCGGTCTCTGGAGTTACTGCTTTTTGGTTGCAGCTTATTCTTGTGGGCTCACTGGTTCTGGTATTTGGTATCGGTCTATACACTGTTGCTCCTCCTTCTTGGGGAACCCCACAGAGGTGCGCCCTCACACTCTTTTACTGGGTTGTAATAGGAATAATAGTGTGGCTGCGAATAGACCCCCCCACATAAAGTCTGTCTGCCTGATTGAATGAGTGAAGCGTGACTGTATAAGGTTCCACGGCCATGGCTACGGAATCTGAGTGGGTCCTAACCTGCGATTCTGTGGCGGCGTCGTATGGCATAACGGTGATTCACTCCCCTAAAAGGAGTGACCAGGCCCGGGGTTTATACGGGTACACCTTAGCCAAGACGCGCCTAAGTTCCCGCGAGGGACGCAGCCAGGCGGACACCTGAGAGAAACCCCCTTCCCCCGTTCCCTTTGTGAGCATGGGGCAGACACAGACAACGCCTCTGTCTATCCTCATAGATCATTTCAAAGAAGTCAAGGATAGGGCTCACAACCTCGCTATAGAAATCAGGAAAGGCAAATTTATTAAGTTTTGTAAGTCTGAGTGGCCAACTTTCGGGGTTGGATGGCCCCGGGATGGAACGTTTGACTCTGGTATCATTTCCAAAGTAAAAGAAAGGGTGTTCGACAAAGGGCCCCACGGTCATCCTGACCAGATTCCATACATTATTGTCTGGCAAGACTTAGTCCAGGACCCCCCACTCTGGTTGAGGAAGATCCTGCTCCCAGTAGTAGACAGCAAGATCATGGTAGCAAAGGAGGCCAGGAAAGAGGGGGAGTCCAAATCGGGGACTACAAAAGGCACCCCTTTGGACTCGCCGTCTGTTTTTCCGGACTCCACTCCCTATCCTGACCTAATAGACCAGGAGTGTATTCCACCCCCACCTTATAACCCCGCTGCAGCCGCAGCCCCAGCCACTGCAGCTGCAGCCCCAGCCACTGCAGCCGCAGCCCCAGCCACTGCAGCTCCCTTAGTGGATGGCCCGGCGTACGGGACCCGGCAGCGGGCCGCTAGAACACTGGACCCAGAACCAGTCATGGCTCTTCCCCTGCGTGCAATAGGGCCCCCGCAAGCTGACGGGGAACAGGCTTACCAATATTGGCCTTTTTCGACTAGTGATCTGTATAACTGGAAGTCTCAAAATACCAACTTCTCAGAGAATCCTAAAGATCTAATTAACCTTTTAGATTCTGTTTTGTTCACTCACCAGCCCACCTGGGACGACTGTCAGCAACTACTAAAAGTTCTTTTTACCACTGAAGAAAGGGAAAGAATACAGGGAGAAGCATGGAAACTGGTTCCAGGAGATGACGGCAGACCCACCACTAATCCAGGGATTATAGACCGGGCGTTCCCACTTGAACGACCCCCCTGGGATTACAATGAGGCTGAAGGTAGGGAGCGTCTCGGGGTCTACCGCCAGACTCTAATGGCCGGTCTCCGGGCGGCGGCACGAAAGCCGACCAATTTGGCTAAGGTAGGGGATGTTCGGCAGGGGCCCGAGGAAAGTCCAGCGGCCTATCTGGAGAGGATTATGGAGGCTTTCAGACAGTACACTCCCATAGATCCTACGGCAGAAGAGAGCAAGGCGGCAGTAATGATGGCCTTTGTAAACCAGGCAGCCCCTGATATAAGGAGAAAAGTACAGAGGATGGATAGATTATGTGAAAAGACTATACAAGATCTATTAGAGGTGGCTGAGAAAGTCTATAATAATAGGGAGACCCCGGAAGAGAGGCTAGAAAGGATTAGACAAGAAGATAGAAAGTTCCAGGCTGGGGAAACTAGAAAAGCCAACAAAGAGATGGCCAAGATTCTTCTGGCAGCTACAGGGAGCACGCTCGGGAGAAAAGAGTTTGGGGAGGAGAGAGGAGGCCGCCCTCGGAGGAGAAGGCTAGAGAAAGACCAGTGTGCAAATTGCAAGGAGAGGGGGCATTGGGCTAGAGAATGTCCTAAGAAAAAAGGGGGGCTAGGGGGGAAAGCATCGCCTAAGAGAGTCTTAATAGCGGGGCAGGGAGAAGACAGTGAATAGGGAAGACGGGGTTCGGATCCCCTCCCCGAGCCCAGGGTAACTATAGAAGTGGAGGGGAACCCAGTCAGTTTCTTGGTAGACACAGGAGCAGAACATTCAGTAATCACTGGAACCACTGGAAAGTTGTCCAACAAGACTAGTTGGGTGCAGGGGGCAACCGGAACCAGACCCTACCGATGGACTACCCGGCGAAAGCTAGACCTGAGCTCAGGGCAAGTGAGCCATGCCTTTATGGTCATTCCGGAGTGTCCCACCCCCTTGTTAGGAAGAGATATACTTACAAAGCTAAGAGCCCGTATCTATTTTGAAGACAAAGGAATAATAGTAACTGATGCTAAAGGGAACCATATCAGCAGCCCTCAGGTTACTCAAGTCCTGACCTTGGCCCAGGCGGATGAGTACCGACTATACCAGCCTGTGGGGATCCGTCAGGAAGGAGAGATGGAACACTGGTTTCGAGATTTTCCTAAAGCCTGGGCTGAGACAGGGGGAGCAGGATGGGCAGAGCATCGGCCTCCTCTTTATATTGAGCTGAAACCGGGAGCTGAACCGGCCCGAGTCAGACAGTATCCCATGCCCCAAGAAGCTAGAGTGGGAATAACGCCTCACATTCGAAGGCTCCTAGACGCCGGGATCCTTCGGAGGTGCCAGTCAGCCTGGAATACTCCCCTGCTGCCAGTGAGGAAACCGGGTGGAAAGGATTATCGGCCTGTACAGGACCTCAGGGAGGTCAACGCGCGCGTCCTAGACATCCACCCTACGGTTCCCAACCCCTACACCCTGCTGAGTTCCCTTCCTCCAACACAAACCTGGTATACTGTTCTGGATTTAAAGGATGCCTTTTTCAGCTTGGCAGTAGCCCCGCGCAGCCAGGAAATATTTGCCTTTGAATGGCAAGATGAGGAGAGGGGAATCCGAGGACAGTTGACGTGGACACGGCTACCCCAGGGGTTTAAGAACTCACCCACCCTGTTCAACGAGGCCCTCCATGAAGACTTGGGTGAGTACCGGGCCAGTCATCCACAGGTGACTCTGCTACAGTATGTAGATGATCTGTTACTAGCTGCCCCAACCTCACAGACCTGCTTAGAGGGCACCAAGGACTTACTCAGGGTGCTGGGCGAGATGGGGTACCGGGCTAGTGCTACGAAGGCCCAGATCTGCAAGGAAGAAGTCACCTATCTAGGATATAAAATAAAGGGAGGACAAAGATGGCTAACTGAGGCAATGAAACAGACTGTGTTAAGAATACCCACTCCGACCTCATGTCGGGAAGTAAGGGAGTTCTTGGGATCAGTAGGGTACTGCCGCCTCTGGAACCCAGGGTTTGCAGAAAAGGCTCGACCCTTATATGAGGGGTGTAAGGCAGGTCAGGCTTGGGAATGGACTAGGCAAATGGAGAGCGCCTTCCAAGCCTTGAGAACAGCCATGCTAGAGGCCCCGGCCCTAGCCCTCCCTGACCCCACGAAGGAGTTCCACCTCTTTGTGGATGAAAAAAAGGAAATAGCCAAGGGGGTGCTCACACAGATGCTGGGACCGTGGAGGCGGCCGGTAGCATATCTGTCCAAGAAACTTGACCCCGTAGCAGCAGGGTGGCCGGCGTGTTTGCGTATCATCGCAGCCGCAGCCCTGCTGGTCAAAGACGCCGACAAGCTCACCCTGGGTCAACATCTGCGAATTACCACCCCTCATGCCATAGAGGGGATCCTGAAGCAGCCACCAGGGCGATGGATTACAAATGCGAGGTTGACTCACTATCAGGGGCTTCTGTTAGATACTCCCCGTATCGAGTTTCGAGCTCCTGCCATCCTGAATCCAGCCACGCTCCTGCCAGATCCTGGACCGGCAACGCCTGAGCATAGCTGCCTTGAGATCCTGGCGGAGACCCAGATGGCCCGGAAGGACCTGCAGGACCGCCCTCTTGCGAACAGCGACCTGACCTGGTTCACGGACGGGAGTAGCTTCGTCAGGGAGGGACACAGGTACGCAGGAGCAGCCATAGTAGATGGACAAGGCAACCTTATCTGGGCTGCACGCCTTCCACAGGGAACGTCCGCCCAGAAGGCTGAGCTGATTGCATTAACGGAAGCCCTTCGCCGGGCCCAGGGAAAGAGGCTGACGGTATATACTGACAGCCGCTATGCCTTTGGAACAGTGCACATACATGGAGCCCTCTATAAAGAAAGGGGCTTCATCACGGCAGAGGGCAAAGAAATCAAACATAAGCCTGAAATACTTCAATTGCTAGAAGCTATCCTGTTACCAAAGGCAGTGGCTGTAGTCCACACTCCGGGACATCAGAAGGGGGACTCCCTAGAAGCTCGAGGCAACCGGGCCGCGGATGCCGAGGCCAAGAGGGCTGCGGAAGGACCTACACCAACAGATGTCCTACACTTGAGCCTGCCGCCCCCAGGAATGGGAGAGATACCCCCTCAACCGGACTATTCCAGTATGGACATGGACTGGGCCAGAGAAAAACTTCAGGCAACGCAGGGTAAGGATGGTTGGTTCCAAGACAGAGAGCATCGCCTAGTAGTTCCTGAAGCCTTGGGGAACCATCTGCTGAGACACTTGCACCAGACAACGCATCTAGGCAAGAAAAAGATGTTGCAGCTGCTGGACACTGCACAACTCAGATTCAAATCACAAGGAAAGACAGCAGAAAGCATTGTCAAGGACTGTCGTGTCTGCCAGGTCATGCAGCCGGGGAGGATCAGAGGGACCCATGCAGGTATCAGGGAACGGGGGAGGCAGCCAGGATTGTTTTGGGAAATAGATTTCACGGAGGTAAGGCCAGGGAAATATGGGTACAAGTACTTGCTGGTTATGGTAGACACCTTCTCAGGGTGGGTAGAGGCTTTTCCTACTAAAAGAGAAACTGCTTTAATAGTAGCCAAGAAAATGCTGGAAGAAATAGTTCCCAGATACGGGCTGCCGGAGAGCATAGGGTCTGACAACGGCCCAGCCTTCACAAGTCAAGTTAGTCAGGGACTCGCCCGGGCTCTGGGGGCAGATTGGAAACTACATTGTGCATATAATCCCCAGAGCTCAGGGCAGGTAGAGAGAATGAACAGAACTCTAAAGGAGACTTTGACTAAATTGGTTCTGGAGACTGGCGGGGACTGGGTGACGCTCCTTCCCTTTGCCCTGTTCCGAGCCCGGAACACCCCCTACCATTTAGGCCTAACCCCCTTTGAGATAGTATACGGTGCTCCTCCACCGGTAATTCCAAAAATGAAACCTGAGACCCTGCCTGAACACCCTATAGAAGTACTACAGGCTGTGCAGGCCCTGCAAAGGGTTCAGAGCCAGATCTGGCCTGCCCTTCGAGCCATTTATCAGGTCACCCGACCGGCAGGGGAAAAGGCTAACGGGCACCCTTACCAGCCGGGAGATTGGGTATGGGTAAAACGGCATAATAGCAAGACCCTGGAGCCCAGGTGGAAGGGACCTTTTCAGACTATTCTTGTTACCCCCACTGCCCTAAAGGTTGACGGAGTGGCGACTTGGGTACACCACTCCCACGTAAGACCTGCCAACGAGGACGAGCGGGAGCAGCAGCAAGTTCAGTGGAGGGCCTCAGCGGATCCTGAGAATCCACTAAAGACCAGACTGACTCGCGTAACAACCAGACCGCCGCGGGACTCAGGATAAAGACATACGGAATAAAAATGCTGGTGGTGACTGCTATATTCATAACCCTTATGGGAAAAGTAATGACTGACCCAAATCCCCACATGCCCTATAACCTCACCTGGGAAATCACTAACTTAGAAACTCATGAAGTTTATAGTAGGACTTCAGGAACGGCCCCACTAAACACTTGGTGGCCGGACCTGTACTTCAACTTAGAACAATTGCCAGGCATGGATAATCTGCAGTATAACCCTAAGCGGCAGGGATTGGGCTATGAATATCAGTATACCCAACGCCAGGCCCGGATAGAGTTAAGTAGGAATGGTTTTTTTGCATGTCCGGGATTTAGAACAGGGGAAATGAGGCGCGCGTGTGGGGGGATCGAGTCTCTCTACTGTGCAGCCTGGAAGTGTGTGACTACCAATGACGGAGAGTGGAAATGGCAGGTCCGACCTCTTTTCATTGAGATGTCTTATGTCCGGCCATGCTCACGAACCAGGTATGCCTCTGACTGTAACCTGATACGTGTAAGATTCACAGAAGAAGGAAAAAAGGACAGACGGTGGGTCTCGGGACTATACTGGGGAGTAACTCTCTATGATCGCCGCTGGGCGGGGCGAGGCACTGTAATACAATTCAAACTGAGGGCTTCTCCCATCTCGGGCGCTGTAGGGCCCAATCCAGTGCTGGGGGGAACCGGTTCCGACATTTTGGGGGTGCTGGGAGATAAACAAAATAGCGCACGCCCGACTGTTGCTCCACCCTCACTCTTAAGGACCCCGGTGGCAGAGATAGAAACGCAAGTAACCCCCAGGACAAAGGGGTCAGGAGATCCCTTATGGAAAATGCTGACAGCAGCATATGAGGCATTAAATCGCTCCGATCCCAATGCTACAAAAGCCTGTTGGTTATGCTATGACATCAGACCCCCTTTCTATGAAGCAGTAGGAATAGATGCCCCCTTCAACCGCACGGGAGAGGAGGCCCCCAGGTCCTGCACATGGGACCGCAAGGGGCCGGGGCTAACACTTCAGGCAATCACTGGAAATGGGACCTGCGTAGGGAAGGTGCCCCCTAGCCATGCACAACTTTGTGCTATAGTCCACCCATCTATAAACCGGAATGGAGGAACAAAATGGGTGATTCCGGCACTCAATGGATGGTGGGTTTGTTCTAAAACAGGCTTGACCCCATGCCTTAGCCTGTCTGTCTTTAATGAGTTAGAGGAAGTCTGCATCATGGTACTAGTATTCCCTAAGGTTATCTACCACCAAGAAAATATAATATATGATGCATGGGAAAAAGGCACAGGAGGTGCCAGGTTAACTACAAAAAGAGAGCCCTTTACAGCAATAACCTTAGCCACCCTTTTCGGTCTGGGTGCAATAGGAACAGGGACAGGTATCTCATCCTTAGCGGTGCAGCACAGGGGGTTCAATAGCCTGAGGGCCGCTGTAGATGAAGACATATCCAGGATCGAAGAATCCATCTCCCATTTAGAAAAGTCACTGACCTCACTGTCTGAGGTAGTGCTGCAGAACCGGAGGGGACTAGACCTACTACTCCTCCAACAGGGAGGGCTGTGTGCGGCCCTAGGGGAAGAGTGCTGCTTCTACGCTGACCATACCGGGGTAGTAAGAGAATCCATGGCTAAAGTCAGAGAAGGACTGGCTAAACGGAGGCGAGAACGTGAACAAAGAGAAGGGTGGTTCGAGTCATGGTTCAATAGCTCCCCTTGGCTGACTACTTTGCTTTCAACTTTATTAGGACCCCTAATTGTGCTTTTGCTCATCCTCACTTTTGGACCGTATATTCTAAATAGGTTAATTACCTTTGTAAAAGAACGAATCAACATGGTACAACTGATGGTACTGCGACAACAGTACCAGAAGCTGAGCTATGACTCTGGCTTACAAAAAGGGGAAACACGAGGCCCCATGTCCGAGCAAGAGTGCTAGAAACAAAACAAAACAAAACAAAACAAAAAAAAAAAAAAAAAAACAAAAAAAAAAAAAAGGAGGGAAATGTAGAGCAGGAAGGAAAACAGGAGTAATTCCATGACAGACTGGACCTCTTAGGAAAGGCCTAAGTTTTGGTTTCCCCAACGCAGGCCCTCCCCCTCCCCGGAATGCCGCTGGTAACAACTGAGGGCCCTGGCTTGGAAACTGGCCAATTAGGAGCCAAAGCCCCGGCTTGGAAACTGGCCAATCAGGAGCCAAAACTATCGGCCACTTTTGAGGGAACAAATGAACTAAAAGGGGGGTGGGGGGGTGTGCCCAATACATGTAACCTATCAATAAGTATAAAAGCTTTGTTTCCACCCCAGGGCGGGGTCCGGGCTCGTGGAGAGACCACTGCGCTGGTGCTCTGAGCCTTGGACCCTAGCCTAGGCTAGAAAATAAACTCCTTTGTCTGTTGCAGCCTTGGTGACTCTGCCTATCTGTTCCTGGGACTGAGGGTAACCGGTTCTTACAATGGGGGTACAAAAATTCAGGTTATATATATTGCATATGCCCCCTCACCCCCCTGAGTCTGAGCTTCAAGCGTGTCCATTCCCTAGACAGTGAACATCGCACTCATCATGTAGGTATGCACCCGTCCCCTCCCCCCACCCCATCCCCCCAGTCAGAACTTCAAGCGTGTCCATTCCCATTCCCGAGGCAGTGTGCATCGCACTCATCAAGTAGGTATACATCCATCCCTTCCCTCCAGCCCCCACCTCTGTCCGATACCCAATTGGTGTTATTCCCAAATGTGCACTTAGGTGATGATCAGGGAAACCAGTTTGCTGGTGAGTACATGTGGTGCTTATTTTTGCATTCTTGGGATACTTCACTTAATAGAATGGGTTCCAACTCTCTCCAGGAGAACCAAAGAGATGCCATATCACCGTTATTTCTTATAGCTGAGTAATACTCCATGGTATACATATACCACATTTTGCTAATGCATTCATGAATTGATGGGCATTTGGGTTGTTTCCACATCTTTGCAATTGTGAATTGTGCTGCTATAAACATTCGGGTGCAGATGTCTTTTTTATAGAATGACTTTTGTTCTTCTGGGTAGACGCCCAATAATGGGATTGCTGGATCGAATGGTAGGTCTACTTGAATCTGTTTAAGGTATCTCCACATTGCTTTCCACAGGGGTTGCACTAGTTTACAGTCCCACCAGCAGTGCATGAGTGTTCCTGTCGCTCCGCATCCACGACAACATGTATTGTTTTGGGACTTTTTGATAAAGGCCTTTCTCACTGGAGTTAAGTGATATCTCATTGTGGTTTTGATTTGCATTTCCCTGATGATTAGAGATGTTGAACACTTTTTCATACGTTTGTTAGCCATTCTTATATCTTCTTTTGAAAAATTTCTATTCATGTCCTTTGCCCACTTTTTGATAGGGTCATTCGATTTTTTCTTACTGATTTTTCTGAGTTCTAAATAGATTCTTGTTATCAGTCCTTTATCTGATGTGTAGTATGCGAAAAATTTTTAGACTTATTTCTAATTTGTCTTTTTCTAATTAGTCTTGACACAGATTATTCTGTTTTATTGTCTTTTTTAAAGGAGCCACTTTTATCTTTGTTAATCATCTCTATGGTTTTGGTTTTTTGTCCATAATTCGCTGATTATTGCCCTCATCTTTGTTATGCATTTTGGTCTCTTTAGAGCAGTGTCTGACGCATGTTCAGTGCTTGATGCACTTTAGCTGATACTGTTCATTGATTAATATCTTTTTCTTCAGTTCCGGTTCTTTAAGGCGATCAGTGTCACGGTGTAGTATGCGTTGTCACATACTTTTTACCTACAATCGTGACTAGCACAAGCACAAACATGTTTGTACAGATAGTGTCTTGTTTTGTGTAAAAATGAGCTTATATTGAACAGTACTTTGCAGAATAATGTTTGCTTTTTTTCTTGGCCTGAATTATATATTATTAATGATTGCTTGGGGTATACATTTATATCAAACTGCTTTACTTCAACAGACACATGGTTCTCTAGAATGGATATATTACAATTTATTCAAAATTTACCTATTCTTAATCATCCTGCTTATTTCTGAGGTGGGGTATGTGTGTGTGTCTGTGTATATTGGTTTGTTTTATCTTCATTATTTAATTTATTTTTTGCCACTATACTCAATGTTGTACAACATCCTAATATTTGGTCCATTACTTCTGTAGAGATAAATTCCCCAAAATAGTAATATTTCTGGGCAAAAAGATGTGTGAATTTTAGATTTTAATATACACTGTAATATTCCTTTTTTTAAAAGTTGTAGCTGTTTATACTCCTAAAAGCAAGGTGTCAGAGTCTACTTTTCCTCTTAGGATAGTGTGGTGGTTAAAAACACACTACAGCGGAATTACCTGGGTTCATATTTAAGCTCCACCATTTACTAGATGTGTGTTTTCAAGTTTTTCAAGCTCTGTGTTTAAATTGTCTTATCTGTAAAGTGGGGATGAAAAGTATCCCATCCTCAGACTGTTATGAGAATTAATGTAGTAATAATGGTAAAGTGCTTAAAATAATGCCTGGCGTTGTGTTACAGAGCTGAATTTGTTAAAGAAATTTAAAAGCATAAATTCATAAATTTCTCCAGATAATTGCTATTTTACTACGACTTCCTTAATAACTAGGAGATTGAGCCATTTACTATGCTGACAGAGTGTGAGTATTTCCTCATCTTCTTCTATTCTTAAACTAATTTACAGGTGGCAGCTGTTCTGACTTATTAACATCAGGTCATGGTTCCATTTCGAATCTTTTCAGAGCTGCATTCTACTGTTACACTCCAGTTCTATTCGTTGTGGTTTATGCCTTTTAAGCAACGTTAATTCTTTGTTCTATATCATATCTGCATAGCTTAGTAATTGTGAATGAATATTTATGATAAATCCAATAAAGACACAACAATTTAACTTCATATTTAAATAATCTGAGAACAGTCTTGGTTCTCTCTAATTCATTACAAAGGCAGGTATTCACTTGTTTTGTTCATTGCGATATTTATTCTAAGTGTCTAGAAGAGTGCTTGGCACACAGCAGACATTAACTGAATGTTTGCTGAATGAGCATGAATTTATACGTTGGGTCCTTTTCTCCTGTTCCAAAGGAACTGTTCCAATCTAATACAAAGAAAAAATTGAGGAAGTAAATGGCAAGTTGTAAAACAAATGATACTTTTAAACTCATTAGCTTAGACTATTTCCTAATTGTTCCTGTTTTGCACACAAACCTGCTAGTCTTGGAGGTCTGAGTGCTGGCAGGGAACCAGTCCACTCTTGGCATCAGGGTCATCCAGCCCCTGTGGGTACCTTGGTCTCAGCTGCTACTTTTTGTCTGTTTCTCTCTTTCTGTTTATTTTAATCACCTTGGCTGCTTCTGCATTTGCCAGTAAAAGAATATAAGAAAGACAATGCAAAGGGCAATGCAATGCAGTGCGGTCAAAGATTACTTGAATATGTGAAGGTCGTTGAACAAAGAAAATCAATCTAGAAAGCTGGTTTTGTGGGCTGACTCAAGTAGGTTAAAACTCTTTAAAATGTTTAAACTTCGGAAAAAAAGATGGCGGAGTGGTGGTGACGGCCTGAATCTGCGCTCCCGGGGAGGAAGGCATCGATCCGGACCTGCCACAACGCTAGAAGACCGCTCCCACACAGGAACAGCGGTGTGAATCCACGGAGAATCAGCGTGGGACAAACAGAGCGAGTGAGGTCTGAGGTGAACGAAAATTAGGAACGCGGGACAGACACTAGCCAGCGGAGCGCGGGTCAGCTACACCCGCCCCCAGCCGGGGTGGGTGCAGCCTCTCGGGAAAGCGGCTTGCCCTCCGCTCCCAATTGAACAGAGCCCTGACCCAGGCCAGCGCAGAATCACTGAGGGATACGTGGCGCATTGCAGACAGGAGGCTTTTTTGCAAAATTACCTTAGAACCTGGGGGATCTCAGCTGAGACAGCGCTTGGTGAGGAGGGACGGATCTGCACCAGGGCGGAAAAACACAAAAGATTCCTGGACAGCAAATAGCGTTGTACCCTGTGCTGCCTTTTTCGGCAGTTCTCCAGCCGGTCACCCCCGGTGCGCGTCCTTGCTGGCCAGCCCCCGGGCAGTGGCGGTCTCTGCCTGCTGGGGAGCCGGTCCCCTCCAGCCCCGGAGCTCGGCAGGCGCCATCTTGAAAGCGAGGGTGAAACTGCTCGGGAGCCAAAAAGTGCCCAGCGGCTCTTTCTGCCCGTGCTGCCTTTTTTGGCGGTTCTTCAGCCGGTCACCCCCGGTGTCCTTGCTCGCCAGCCCCGGGGCAGTGGTGGTCTCTGCCTGCCAGGGAGCCGGTCCCCTCCAGCCCCGGAGCTCGGCAGGCGCCATCTTGAAAGCGAGGGCGAAACCGCTCGGGAGCCATAAAGTGCCGAGCGGCTCTCTCTGCCCGGCGCCCTCCGCTGGTCTCTGACCCAACGCCAGGAGTGCAGGATATGCCAGGGCCGCGCTCGGGGTGAAGGGGCAGAGCTGCGCTAAGGCATAAAAAAAAAAAACAAAAACAAGAAGAATAGGCTCGCCGAACTGTATATTTTATTCTTGGTAAATTTCTTCTGGGTTTTGTTTGTTTGTGTTTGTGTTTGTTTTTGGTTTTTTTTGGTGTTTTTTTTTTTTTCTTTTCTTTTCTTTTCTTTTCTTTTTCTTTTTTTTTCTGGCGGCTCACAAGCCGGACAGCCTCGGCAGGCACCTTTGCCCTCTGGGCCTCTGGCTGCCGCGCCTTTTTGAGCGCGGAGGTCGGATCCCCACCACCCTCGGAGCTGTGCGGGCGCGCAGACGCCATCTTGAAATCCACTGCGAAACCGCCCGGGACCCAACCGGGCGGGCGTGAAGGGGCGGAGCTGCGCTAAGGCGTAAAACAAACAAACAAACAAAAAAACATTGAGTCGCTGAATTATATACTTCAGATTTGTGTATCTTTCTGCCTTGCGGTGTGGTGAGGTGCTATGTAGTTTGTTTCTGTTCATTTTTGTTGGCGTTTTTGGTGTTTCTTGCTTTGGCTTTTGGCGTTTCTTTTTTTTTTTTTTTCTTTCTTTTTCTTCTTTTTTTTCTTTTCTCTTTCGTTTTCTCCTCTTTCTTTTCTTTCTTTCCTTTTCTTTTTTCTTTTCTTTTTTGTTTTCTTTCTCCTCTCTTTTCACCTTCTAACTGGGGACCCACGGTGAGCCTCGGAACAGGCCAGGTCCCGGGCTCTGGTACATACCGGATCCTTAGCAGTCACCCCCAGGGCCGGCGATCTGCGGGCACGCAATCGCCATTCTAGGGCCCACAGCCAAGTCACTGGGGAGCAATAGGGTACCAAGAGGCTCCCTGGACGGCCCTCTCCCCTGGTCCACGGACCTTATATAGGGTCCCCGCCCAAGTGTAAACACTGAATACTTCTCCAGAAGCGAGAGTGTGGAACCTGATCCCTGGGGACATTGGGCCAAGACAGACTTTTACCTGTGGGAGCTACAGCAACTGGGGCGCTGAGCAAGTGAGGTCACCATCCTCTCCCCATAGCTAGTATCTTGCCTGCAGATAGAGTCATAAACCTCCCTTATAGAAGAAGAACCAAAGGGAAACAAACAAACAAACAAACAAAGAGAATTTCGGTCTACTATTAGTGTGGACCCTGCCTGCCTTCTGAAAGACCACAACACAGTATCCTAACTCACCAAAGTGGTCTTGGATCACTCCAAACCTCTAGGATTGGACCCATCGGAAGCAGTACCCCAACGGAAACAGAAAAATCTCTAAACAATACACAACAGTCTCCCCCTCTTGCCAAAAGAAGCAACATACCTAGACTGTTTCACAGCCTAAGAATAGAGCACAAAGAGTCCTGTTAACCAGACTAAATCTATAAGTAAAAATCCAACGATAAATCTAGATGGGAAGGGCCCAGCGAAAAAACACGGAGAGCACAAAGAATCAAATGGAAAGCTCATCCCCAAAGAGAAATACCAGCTCCCAACCATTTGACACAAACCAGACTCAAAACACCAACATGTCACAGGAAGAATTCCAATTATGGATTATAAACAAGCTGAATAATATACAAGAATCAATGGATAAACAACACAAGGAAAACACAAAAAATACAGGATTTGGAGGAAAAATTCACTAAAGAAATTGAAATATTGAAGAAAAACCAAACTGAACTCCTAGAAGTGAAGAATTCACTCAGAGAGCTACAAAACACTGTGGAAAGTCTCAAGAGCAGGGTAGATCAAACAGAGGAAAGAATCTCAGAAATTGAAGATAACTCCTTCCAACTAAATAAGTCAGTCACAGAGATAGATCGAAAAAGTAAGAGAAATGATCTGAGTCTTCAAAAAATGTGGGATTAGAAGAAGATAATAAGCAAGGGTTGGACAAGCTATTTGAAGACATAATCGAGGAAAATTTTCCAGGCCTTGCCAATAGTCTAGACATACAGGTTCAAGAAGCTCAAAGAACCCCTGGGAGATTCATAGCAAATAGGAAAACACCACACCACGTAGTCATCAGGCTGACCAAAATATCCACTAAAGAGTCACTTCTCCGAGCTGTAAGGAGAAAGAAACAAGTAACTTACAAAGGAAAACCCATCAGAATTACGCCAGATTCCTCAGCTGAAACCTTACAAGCAAGAAGAGGTTGGGGCCCCATTTTCACGCTTCTGAAACAGAATAATGCCCAGCCTAGAATCTTGTACCCAGCTAAGCTAAGTTTTCTATACGAAGGAGAAATCAAGACATTCTCAGATAAACAAAGGTTGAGGGAATTCACCAAGACAAGACCAACCCTCCAAGAAATACTCAAAAGAGAATTACACACGGATCAGCACAAGAAAGATCCACGAATGTAAAACTACTCAAGAGCTAAAGATCAAATTCCAGATACCACAATGGCCCAGGAGAGAAAACATCACAATGAAGTTCTACCCAACAAGCTGAACAAAAAACTGTCTCACTTATCAGTTTTCTCAATAAATGTGAATGGCTTGAACTCCCCGCTCAAGAGACACAGACTGGCCCAATGGATAAAAAAACACAATCCAAGTATCTGCTGTCTTCAAGAAACTCACCTAACCTGCAAAGATGCATTTAGACTGAAAATAAAAGGATGGAAATCAATATTTCAAGCAAATGGTAACCAAAAGAAAGCTGGTGTGGCAATCTTAATTTCCAATAACTTAGCTTTCAAACCAACAAAAATAATAAAAGACAAAGATGGCTACTACATACTGATTAAAGGCACAATTCATCAAGAAGCCATGACTATACTCAATATATATGCACCCAACCTAGGTGCACCTAGATTCATAAAGCAAACCCTACTGGATCTGAACCAAATGATAGATAACAATACTGTAATAGCTGGAGACTTTAACACCCCACTGACAGTACAGGACAGATCCTCTAAACAGAAAATAAACAAAGACATAATGGACCTAAATAGAATGCTAGAACAAATGGGCATTTGTGACATCTATAGGACATTCTACCCAAAGTCCACAGAATATACATTCTTCTCATCAGCTCACGGGACATTCTCTAAGATTGACCATGTCCTAGGACATAAATCATGTCTTCAAAAATTCAAAAAAATAGAAATTATACCATGCATCTTCTCAGATCACAGCGGAATAAAAGTAACAATGATCACAAACAGAAACCCTCACTCTTACTCAAAGTCATGGAAGCTAAATAACCTTCTCCTGAATAATTATTCTATAAAAGAAGAAATCAAGATGGAAATCAAAAATTTCTTTGAATTAAATGACAATGGAGATACAACTTATCAAAATCTATGGGATGCAGCTAAAGCAGTCCTGAGAGGAAAATTCATATCCACAAATGCCTATATCAAAAAGACAGAAAACATGCAAGTAGACAACCTAACGAATAGACTCAAAGAGCTGGAGAAAGAAGAACAGAACGATCCCAAACCCAGCAGAAGGCGAGAAATTACTAAGATCAAATCAGAACTAAATGAAAAGGACAACAAAGAAACTATAAGGGAAATTAATAAAACAAAAAGTTGGTTCTTTGAAAAGATAAACAAAATAGACACACTCCTGGCTAGACTAACCAAGAGCACAAAACTAAAATCTCTAATAACCTCCATTAGGAACATGAAAGGAGAAATCACAACCGACGCTACAGAGATACAAGATATCATCTATGAATTCTACAAAAATCTTTATGCACACAAACTGGAGAACGCGGAGGAAATGGACAAATTTTTAGAAACACATAGTCTTCCCAGGCTCAACCAGGAAGAAATAGAGTACCTGAACAGACCAATATCAAGAACTGAAATCGAAACAGCAATAAAAAACCTTCCCAAAAAGAAAAGCCCTGGTCCAGATGGGTTCACACCTGAATTTTACCATACATACAAAGAAGAACTGGTGCCCATCCTACATAAACTATTCTCCAATATTGAGAAGGATGGAATTCTCCCCAACACGTTCTACCAAGCCAATATAACATTGATACCAAAACCAGGAAAGGATGCAACAAAAATAGAGAACTACAGACCAATTTCTCTCATGAATATAGATGCAAAAATTTTCAATAAAATACTAGCAAATCGAATCCAAGTACTTATCAAAAAAATAATCCACCACGACCAAGTGGGCTTCATCCCCAAGATGCAGGGGTGGTTCAACATAGGTAAATCTATAAATGTAATTCACCACATAAATAGAAGCAAAAACAAAAACCATATGATACTCTCATTAGATGCAGAAAAAGCATTTGACAAAATTCAACACCCTTTTATGATAAAAACGCTTAACAAAATAGGCATTGATGGAACCTACCTAAAAATGATACAAGCCATATATGACAAACCCACAGCCAACATCATACTGAATGGGGAAAAACTGAAAGCACTCCCACTTAGAACTGGAACCCAGACAGGGCTGCCCATTGTCTCCATTACTTTTCAACATAGTATTGGAAGTCTTTGCGAGAGCTATCAGGCAAGAGAGCAGAATCAAGGGAGTCCAAATAGGGAAGGAAGAGATCAAACTCTCACTTTTTGCTGATGATATGATGTTATATCTGGAAAATCCCCAGGATTCAACCAAGAGACTCCTGGAATTGATTAATGAATACAGCAAAGTCTCAGGCTACAAAATTAATATACACAAATCAGAGGCATTTATATATGCCAATAACAGTCAATCGGAAAACCAAATTAAAGACTCAATACCCTTCAAAATAGCAACAAAGAAAATAAAATATCTAGGAATATATCTAACTAAAGAGGTAAAGGACCTCTATAAGGAAAACTATGAAACACTGAGAAAAGAAATAGCAGAACTTGCAAATAGATGGAAAAATATACCATGCTCGTAGATCGGAAGAATCAACATTGTTAAAATGTCTATACTACCCAAAGTGATCTACAGATTCAATGCAATCCCTATTAAATTACCAACATCATTCTTTACAGACATAGAGAAAATAATTATACACTTTGTATGGAATCAAAGAAGACCCCGTATAGCAAAAGCAATTTTAAGCAACAAAAACAAAATGGGAGGTATTAATTTGCCAGACCTCAAACAATACTACAAGGCCGTGGTTCTTAAAACAGCCTGGTATTGGCACAAGTGCAGGGACACAGACCAGTGGAACACAACAGAAAATCCAAATATAGAACCATCCTCATATAGTCACCTAATTTTTGACAAAGCGGGAAAGAATATACTCTGGGGACAAGAATCCCTATTCAATAAATGGTGCTGGGAGAATTGGTTAGCCACTTGTAGAAGACTGAAACAGGACCCACAGCTTTCACCTCTCACAAAAATCAAATCACGGTGGATAACAGATTTAAACCTTAGGCGTGATACAATCAGAATTCTAGAAGAAAATGTAGGAAAGACTCTTACAGACATTGGCCTAGGCAAAGAATTTATGAAGAAGACCCCCAAGGCAATCACAGCAGCAACAAAAATAAATGAATGGGACATGATTAAATTAAAAAGCTTCTGCACAGCCAAGGAAACAGTCCAGAGAATAAACAGACCACCTACAGAATGGGAAAAAATTTTTGCATACTACACATCAGATAAAGGACTGATAACAAGAATCTATTTAGAACTCAGGAAAATCAGCAAGAAAAAATCAAGCAACCCTATCAAAAAGTGGGCAAAGGACATGAATAGAAATTTTTCAAAAGAAGATATAAAAATGGCTAACAAACATATGAAAAAGTGTTCAACATCTCTAATCATCAGGGAAATGCAAATCAAAACCACAATGAGATATCACTTAACCCCAGTGAGAATGGCCTTTATCAAAAAAACCCAAAACAACACATGTTGGCGTGGGTGCGGAGAGACAGGAACACTAATACACTGCTGGTGGGACTGCAAACTAGTGCAACCCCTGTGGAAAGCATTATGGAGGTATCTTAAACAGATTCAAGTAGACCTGCCATTTGATCCAGCAATCCCATTACTGGGCATATACCCAAAGGAAAAAAGGTCATTCTGTAACAAAGACACATGTACCCGAATGTTTATAGCAGCACAATTCACAATAGCAAAGATGTGGAAACAACCCAAATGCCCATCAACACATGATTGGATTAGTAAACTGTGGTATATGTATACCATGGAATATTACTCAGCTATAAGGAATGATGAAGATACGACATGTCTATGGTTCTCCTGGAGAGAGTTGGAACCCATTATATTAAGTGAAGTATCCCAAGAATGGAAAAACAAGCATCACATGTACTCACCAGAAAATTGGTTTCCCTGATCCTCACCTAAATACAAATCTGGGAATGACACCAATTGGATATCAGACTGAGGGGGGGGGTGGGGGAGGGGACGGGGGTATGCCTACACAATGAGTGCATTGCGCACCGTTTGGGGAGTGGTAACACTTGAAGGTGCTGACTCGGGAAAGGGGGAGCGGGGAAAAAAATATGAAACTGTTGTTTTTAACTTGCATTGTTCACTTAATAATTTATCATGAATATTTCCCATATTATTTCATATCATTGTACAAGAAATAATGTATACATTATGAGGACATACTGTATCTAACAAGATATACTGTTAGACTCTTTGATTCTGTAAAATTAAATTGTTATAAAAAAAAAAAAGAATAAGCCAGTACAAACAGAAAAAAAAAAAAAGAATTTATAATGGAATCAATAAAATTACACAATTTGTGTTTTTTAACTCATACATGTGTAATGTACTGTGTTCTTACCAGTAAAGAAGAAAAGCTAAACACAACTAATCAACTGTTTTTATTTTACTTCTTGATAAATGTACATTCTTCCAAGACTCTCTACCTTTGACTTATTAGCAAGTAAGAAAGGACTAAAAGGAAAAGGAATTGTGAACTACCTTTTCTTTCCCTTTTCTTCTGTTATTATTTTCATCGTAAGTGGTTGGCTAATGGCGGAAAATAACACGTATGAAAAAGAAGAGATAGGATAGGGTTGCTTAGTGGTTTCCATTTGTTAAACCATCATTGCCTTATTTTTACATTCAAAGTGAGTTCTGTTTTCCAAGAGAAAGCATGGCCCCTCGGAGCTTTCAGCACACCCCAGTTCATTCAGTCTGTCCTTATATGCAAGAATAGACGAAAAATCAAAGGGACAGATTAGAGAGACTCCAGAGAAACAGCTAAAAATTGGAACAACTTAAACATCCTTCAACTAAACAATAAGAGACAAATTGTGGTACTTTCGTGCCATGAAATATTATCCATCTATAAAAAGGAAAAAAATCCTGATATGTGCATCAACAAGGGTGAATCTCAAAAACATCATATTGAGCAAATGAAGTCAAACACAAAAGAGCAGATACTGTATGTATGAGTCCTTTTTTATGAGGGTCTAGAACAGGCAAACTCAATCTATGACGATGGATTGCAGAATACTGGATGCTTTGGAGGAGTTGAAGAAGGACTAGAAAATGACCCAAGGAAACTTTCTACGGTGCTGGAAGTTCTCTAATCTTGACTGGACTGTGAGCTATATAGTGTATCCTGTTATCCAAACTCATCAAATGCTACATTTAGGATCTCTCAATTTCAGTCTCTATAAATCTCAGTAAAAAATAAGTTACTTTGTATTTCTCTTCCTCTGCCCCTGCCAGGAAAAAAAAAAAAAAAAAAAAAGGTTATCTTGCACCTTTTCTCTTCTAAGCAAATTTTGAAATCAGATTGTCAAATGCCACAAGGATTATGTTGTGATTGGGCTGAAAAAGCATTCAATTTGTGTATTTATTTAGGAGAAAATACATCCTTCCTATATTAAGGATCATCCTCATGATTATATTTCTTGCCATTGAGGTTTTTCTTACATTAATTTCATTAACGTTGTCTCTATAGAAAATGTTCACATTGTTATTAGGTTTACTTCTAGGTTATTTACAGAGTGGCTTATTTTAATGTGCAAACTTATTTCCCCCATTTGATTTTCTTATGGGTTCTTACAGGAAAATAGAGAAACTAATGATTTTTTTTTTCATCTGGCCACCTTATTGAATTATATAGTATTATTTCTCATAGTTTTTTAGTTGATTCTCTAGATTCTCTGTAATCAGTTTTAATATCTGCCAACAATGAAAATTTTTTTCCTAATATTATATATCACTGTTTTTTTATTTTATTGCACAAGCCAGAATGACTATAATATTAAATAGTATGATATTACATAGCAGTGGTAAAAGATGACATCCTTGTCCTGTTCATGAGAATATTTTTATCATTCCACTATTATGATATTTGCTCTGAATATCTGACAAAGAAACATGCATCAGGTTAGGAAATTTCCTTTAATTTTTGGAAAGATTGTTTTTTGGTTTTCTTATTGGCTTAATTAAAATGAGTGATAAATTTTATCAAATTGTTTTGGTAAATATCAGGATGCTCATATTTTTTCCTTCCTTAAAGTGTTATTGTAATTATGTACATTTGTAAATACGTTAATGTCGAAACATTTTTGAATTGCAAAAATAACTTCTATTTGTAGATAATGTATTATTCTTTTAATATGTGTGTGGCTTCCTTTTGTTAATATTTTATTTAGGAGTTTTCCATTTATTTTTATACTTTAGATTGGTATTTGATTTCCAGTTTTTCTCTCAAACTGTGTCTGGCTTTGGTATCGGGGCTATGCATGCCCTCGATTGACTCTGGAAAGCTGCCAATTATTTTTGAAAGAGTTGTAATATGGGAAGAAGATTTGGCAAAACCCGTCTATAGAATTATCTAGCCATTGTAACTTTGTTAGCGGTTATCTCCTTTTCAATTTCCCCTACTATTGTTGGCCTATATAGATTTTTTTTTTAACTCCATCTATATACTAGGAAACCTTTCATTTCATCCAGATTTTCAAATCTATTGGAATGTAGTCGTAAGCAGTATGATTATGTACTTTTCTCATTCATATTATTATTGTTTTTCACTTTTTTTAGAAAGTTTGCCAGTGGTTAGTCCAATTTATTTATTTTTTAAAATTTTTTTTAATTTTTAACTATTATGGGTATACAATAGTTATATATATTTATAAAGTACATGAGATGGTTTGCTACAGGCATGCAATGTATATTAATAAAATCAGGGTAATTGGAGTATCCATCACTTCAGGCATTTATCATTTCTTTGTCTTTTTGAAGAACAACTCTTTGGTTTCATTCTTTAAGTTTATTTTTTTTAATCTCAAAAAATTCTGCTTTTACATATATTACATGTTTGCTTCTGCTTCTCTGTTTTATATATATTTTTGATTTATTGAGCTGAAAGTCTAAGTCATACAGTGTGTCTATTGTAATCCAAGAAATGCATTAAAAGATTACAAATTTCCCTTTGAATACTATTATGGCTGCATCTCATGGGTCTTAAGAAGAGTCATTCTTATTTTTTGTAATTGGTATGTTGATTTCTTCACCTCAGTTATTTTTTAGAAGAAGGTTGTTTTTAAGTTTTCAAGTGATTGGATGGGGCATTCTATCACATTATTATTAATATATACTTCCAATACATTGTGGTCACAGAATCTGAATTTTATGATTCAGAGCTGCAAGATTCATGTTGTCTTTGTGAGGTAATATTTGTGGAGAGCTTTTGTGACTCTCTCATCATGTTTGAAAGAATGTATATTATCCATTTTTGAGAAATACACTTCCATACATAAGTTAAGTTATGCAAATTTTTAATATTTTATGTCATTTCCTTTTTTGTTTTCTTGATATGTACAATAAATTATGAGATGTGTGCTAAAATCTTTCACAATGATTTTTAATTTGTGAAATTCACCTTAAGTTTCAAGCCATTTTTACTTTTTATATTTGAAAGTTATGTTACAAAGTTAATAAATGTTAATGGCTAGTCATTTATTCTTGGTAGAGTTTTAACTCATCAATATAAAATATGGTTTTCATTTGAATTTTTTCTACTGCTCTATTTTTATATCTGTTTTCTTCATTTTGTATTTGCCTGACACTTCTTTTTTTATACCTTTCAAATATTCCATACCATAGCATCTGTTGTAAATATCACATATTTATGGGTTTTTTTACCCTTTCACATTTAACATATTTTTAACTACCTTGGACTTCTTATATTTTATTCTTGAGAAATTTGGGATTTTTTTCTCGTGCAGTTTTTCAATGGAATGGGTTCTCTTTGTTCCATTTTTTAAGTGATTTGTAGATTTTATTGATAGACAATTTTCTATGGCCCTCACACATTTATGCACATCTTATGAGCAAGGACAAACCCTTGTTCCAAGCTATCTTTCCAAGGAGGTTTATATAGTGAACAGCCTAAGAAGATAGAGCTAGTATCTTCTTCCAGAGCAAAGGCAGGTGTGATTGCCACCTTAAAAGGTAAGGATAGTATTTCCCTCATGAGCAAAATGTAGGCATGTTTACTGCCAATCCTAAAAGATTGAGCTCCCTGAGCTCATGATTCCTTGTCTGTAATGCAATCCATTGTGTGTACCCCTGCAGTGTGTCATCTGGTCCTCTTTGTGTCACCACTACAAATTGAAGTTGAAGTAACCAGTGCAAATATACAGATATTTATTCTAAAAAAAAAATAAAATAAAATGTTTAAACTTCATTATGCTTTGAATAAAATATTTATCTTTCAATGTTAGAAAGCAATAGATATCGTCATAAGACAAAAAGTGGAGAAAATGTATAGAGGACAATATGCTTTGTTTATTTTAGAAGCTAATGTCTTTATTTTTATCAAAATAAATCATGCTCCTGGACAAAAGCAGAGAGCATTATGGAATATCCTTACATGAAATACGTATTTATGTAAAAAACAATAGTCTCCTGTTCACTCGCACCTGCTCCAGTTTCGTTCAAAGAGGTTACACTTTCCCCCTTCCCTTTCTTAATTCTCCTGGTTGCTACTTTGACAACTTGAAGTAATCCACGTGGGCATCAGGGCTTCAGGCGAACAGCTCTATTGCTTCCCAAGTCTGAAGCACGAATGCTTTTCTCATTTACGTTATCTTCCTCCAACTTTCTCCCTTTCTGCTAATTTTGGCCAACTACGTTTAGTTCTATTGTTTGCCTTTTAACTTAAGCTTTTACTTAACCCTCTGTTTATTGGTGGATTAACATTAGAAAGTGTCTCTTGATTTTCCACTACACAAAATAAAGGTGTTTGTGCCCCACTTTTTACCTCTATCTAACCTTTTTGACTGTCCGTCTTTAGCCTACTGTGGATTTGCTTTCACGTTTTCAAGATTGAGAATTTTCGAATCATGATCTGTAGCCCACATTTTGCCTCTGCATTCTTCCTGAACTCTTTGGGATGATCCACAATAGGCAAAGATCATTTTTATAGGTGGACCTCTATTTATTGCCCCTGTTTTTAGCCATATATCAGCTGTTTCTTCTAATGCTGGAGACTTAGAACCTAGAAACATTCTAGGGTCCCACTGTGACTATAGCAGACATCACGATTGCCAGTCTTGTCACAATAGATTCTACACAGTATAGTCTCCACTACAGTCCATTAGTTCTGTATTTTCACATAATTTTGTCTTCCATAAATGTATTGGCATCTCTCTCCTCCAACTGGCTGATTTCTAACTTTCTTGGCTACCATAGATGTATTATAATATTTCCCATTTTAGTTCCTTACCATCATTTTCCTGGAGTTTTCAGAAGACAGTATCTTTAATCAGAATTTCAACTTCCAAATAAATACGTCAAAGGTTCACTTAGGTACAATGGAGAAAGAGAATTGAATTTATGATGTAAATAATTAGACTGAAGTAATGGCCTGGCCCTCTGCTTATTAGGTAATTAATTTTGATTAGAAGAAAATAATATAAAATCTTAGAAAGTCAGTTTCCTCACTTATAAAGTGGTTGTAATAATACTTTCCTCAAAAGATTGTTTTAAGTATTGAGTAAGAAAATGTGAACATGCTTTGCAAAAACTTAAGCACTATATGATGTTAAGTATTATAGCTTATAAAAATGGACACATTCATCTTATTTTAAAATCCTCAATATAAACATAAGTCCTTAGCTGCTTATGTCCCTTATTCCAATACAGAAATGGAAATAATTAATAGTGTTTTAATCCTGGCCCAAAATTATTTTGTAGGAAAGTCTGAGTTCTGGGCTATAAACACAGTGGATCATAATGCTTAAAATTTAATCACAATATGAAGTCCATGACAAAAATCTAGTGGCAATTATTTAATATACATTTATGTTAACTGATTTTTTCACTTTAACTGATTAAAGTGATTTTAATTACTTTATAGTTAACTGATTTTTTCCCCACTGCTTTTGTTGAAATTAACCACTGCTTTGGCATTTTGCACACACCTAGCCTGATTAAGACATAACTCCTGGATATATTCATCCAGATTTCTCGGGCATCACTATGCATACAGAGCAACTGTCATCTCTTTTCCCCACACTTTCCAATCTCTTCTTCCTTCCAAACCTGCTCTTCCTTATGAATCCTAAACATTCATGAGGAAACGCTTGTGCATACCCTTCCCATGTCAGAAATCTGAATTCACCTCCTGCACCTATTTCCTCCCATCCTGGTCCCGGACCCATCCAGTTTACATCTTCAGTGTCTAAAGTTTGTTCACACCTTCACTTCCATTTCCCCTGTCAAGACTTGAATATTTCTCCCCTGGATTTCTGCCACAATACGATTTTCCCGTCATTAACACTGCCCTCTCTGATCCATTCTGATGCCAGAGTTTTTTCCTCTTCCTAAAACCGGAACTTGGTATAGCTTCTCTCCTGCTCCAAACTGTCTGGCCCCTAAGATGCAGCCTGCCTCCCCCGGCAAGCGTGACCCACTTGTGACCAGGCCCCTGCCTGTGTGCCCTGCCCCAGCTCTGCCCAGCCCGGCTCACGAGTCATCCCTCTCCTCCTCCTGGCTTGCAGTCAACGGAACCACTCTTTGTACCTGAACCTGTCAAATGTATCCCTACTTTTAAGCCTTCGCGCACATTCTGTCATCAGACTGCAATGCCCCTCCACCACCCTGACTCCCATTTTATCATTTGGCTGGAAATGGTCTCATCTTTTTATAGGAGGCTGGACGGGGTCCCTCCTCCTCTTTGTCAAAACTTCCCTATTTTATCAATGGTAAATAAATTGACATTTATTTACTACGCTAGCCTTTCCCCCCACCATGATTAGTTCTACCAAAATACTTATCGATTTGTGTCATCATTGCCCATTAACATATTTTTGAAGATCAGAGTAGAGCATTGTTTAAGAGCGGAGTCTCTGTGGGCCAGTCGCAGGCGTGGGAACACCAGGCTTCCCTGCCCACCACCGGCATGATCTAAGGCAAGTTACTTACACTCTTTGTGCCTCAGCTTTCTTTCCTGTGAAACAAGCAAGATGATAGAATCCGCCTCATATGGTTATGGAGGGGATTAAAAGATAACACATGTACAGTATTTAAGGGCTGGGTATACGGTGAGCACTAAAGAAGTGTGAGCTATTTTTCCCTTCATTTTTGTTTGTCTCGCCCAGTGGTTAGCACGGGACAGGTGGGTGTTCAGCAATGGTAAATCGTGGATGGTGATGAGCAAATGATTGTGTCAGCTGCTTTTTAAAGAGGCTTTTCTGACCACTTTCTCATTTATTTTATTATTGCATACACTCATTCTCTAAGTTGTTTGCTAGAAATTAGCTGGATTTACAGCTAGGTGCTTTGCTTTAACCATTATAAATTATGAAATAGTTGAAGTATGCATGAATATGCACAAATTTAAAATGATCTAGAAATTAAATTTGTTGGTGACTTCTGGAATTATAGATGATTTCTGGCTAATGGAGTTCAGTTATGTAAGATGCCCTAAGAAGCCACAGTGTTTGTATGAATAAACACTTTTTTTTAACTCTATATCATTTAGCATTCATTAACAAATCTCATCTTCCACGTAAGGTTTTTCTCTTTGGGCATTATTTATTTACTGGAAAATTTTTATTTACTTATTGAAATTTATCAGTTTTAGTTAATGTCCCTTTTAAGATTTTCCACAATAAATTTTTTAACATCTAATGCCATATATATCAACTTATTGATCTATTGAAGGTATAGTTTAATACCACATAGACATACTTAGTATGTTGTAAATGTGTGTGTGTGTGTGTGTGTGTGCACCTGGGTTTGTTTGTTTGTTTCTTTCTTTCTTTCTTTTTTTTGAATTAAAAACACATAACCCATCAGCATGTTTTGGTTTTACCTTAACATTTTGGAAAAGCAAAGTTAGACTAAATTTGTTTCTCTTTTTGGTTTTTTTTTTTTTTTTCTGAATGTTTTCTTTTTCTTTTTTTTTTTTGATTTTAAAAATATTTTATTTTTATTTTTTTTTCTAACAGTATATCTTGTTAGATACAGTATGTCCTCATAATGTATACATTATTTCTTGTACAATGATATGAAATAATATGGGAAATATTCATGATAAATTATTAAGTGAACAATGCAAGTTAAAAACAACAGTTTCATATTTTTTTCCCCACCCCCCCTTTCCCGAGTCAGCACCTTCAAGTGTTACCATTCCCCAAAGGGTGCGCAATGCACTCATTGTGTAGGCATACCCCCATCCCCTCCCCCACCCCCCACCTCAGTCTGATGTCCAATTGGTGTCTTTCCCAGATTTGTATTTAGGTGATTATCAGGGAAACCAATTTTCTGGTGAGTACATGTGATGCTTGTTTTTCCATTCTTGGGATACTTCACTTAATATAATGGGTTCCAACTCTCTCCAGGAGAACCATAGACATGTCGTATCTTCATCATTCCTTATAGCTGAGTAATATTCCATGGTATACATATACCACAGTTTACTAATCCAATCATGTATTGATGGGCATTTGGGTTGTTTCCACATCTTTGCTATTGTGAATTGTGCTGCTATAAACATTCGGGTACATGTGTCTTTGTTACAGAATGACCTTTTTTCCTTTGGGTATATGCCCAGTAATGGGATTGCTGGGTCAAATGGCAGGTCTACTTGAATCTGTTTAAGATACCTCCATAATGCTTTCCACAGGGGTTGCACTAGTTTGCAGTCCCACCAGCAGTGTATTAGTGTTCCTGTCTCTCCGCACCCACGCCAACATGTGTTGTTTTGGGTTTTTTTGATAAAGGCCATTCTCACTGGGGTTAAGTGATATCTCATTGTGGTTTTGATTTGCATTTCCCTGATGATTAGAGATGTTGAACACTTTTTCATATGTTTGTTAGCCATTTTTATATCTTCTTTTGAAAAATTTCTATTCATGTCCTTTGCCCACTTTTTGATAGGGTTGCTTGATTTTTTCTTGCTGATTTTCCTGAGTTCTAAATAGATTCTTGTTATCAGTCCTTTATCTGATGTGTAGTATGCAAAAATTTTTTCCCATTCTGTAGGTGGTCTGTTTATTCTCTGGACTGTTTCCTTGGCTGTGCAGAAGCTTTTTAATTTAATCATGTCCCATTCATTTATTTTTGTTGCTGCTGTGATTGCCTTGGGGGTCTTCTTCATAAATTCTTTGCCTAGGCCAATGTCTGTAAGAGTCTTTCCTACATTTTCTTCTAGAATTCTGATTGTATCACGCCTAAGGTTTAAATCTGTTATCCACCGTGATTTGATTTTTGTGAGAGGTGAAAGCTGTGGGTCCTGTTTCAGTCTTCTACAAGTGGCTAACCAATTCTCCCAGCACCATTTATTGAATAGGGATTCTTGTCCCCAGAGTATATTCTTTCCCGCTTTGTCAAAACTTAGGTGACTATATGAGGATGGTTCTATATTTGGATTTTCTGTTGTGTTCCACTGGTCTGTGTCCCTGCACTTGTGCCAATACC